>NW_024543470.1:0-116642 GCF_018167655.1 Microtus oregoni | reverse complement strand
GTGCTCAGTGCTCGGGGTGCTCGGTGCTCAGTGCTCAGTGCTCAGTTTGTTGGGTGCTCAGTGCTCAGTGCTCGGGGTGCTGGGTGCTCAGTACTCAGGGTGCTGGGGGCTCAGTACTCAGGGTGCTGGGTGCTCAGTACTCAGGGTGATCTGTTCTCAGTACTCAGGTTGCTGGGTGCTCAGTGCTTGGGGTGATGTATGCTCAGTACTCGGGGTACTCAGTGCTCAGTACTCAGGGTGCTGGGTGCTCAGTACTCAGGGTGCTGGGTGCTTAGTGCTCGGGGTGCTCGGTGCTCAGTACTCGGGGTGCTGGGTGCTCAGTACTCGGGGTGCTGGGTGCTCAGTGCTCAGGGTGCTGGGAGCTCAGTGCTCGGGGTGCTGGGTGCTCAGTGCTGAGGGTGGTGCTGGGTGCTCAGTACTCAGGGTGCTGGGTGCTCAGTGCTCAGGGTGCTGGGTGCTCAGTACTAAGGGTGCTGGGTGCTCAGTACTCAGGGTGCTCGGTGCTCAGTACTCAGGGTGCTGGGTGCTCAGTGCTCAGGGTGCTGGGTACTCAGTACTCAGGGTGCTGGGTACTCAGTACTCAGGGTGCTGTTTGCTCAGTGCTCAGGGTGCTTGGTGCTCAGTGCTCAGGGTGCTGGGTGCTCAGTACTCAGGGTGCTGGGTGCTCAGTGCTCAGGGTGATCGGTGCTCCGTACTCAGGGTGCTCAGTACTCAGGGTGCTGGCTGCTCAGTGCTCGCTGTGCTGGGTGCTCAGTACTCGGGGAGCTGGGTTCTCTGTACTCAGGGTGCTGGGTGCTCAGTGCTCGGGGTCCTGGGTGCTCAGTGCTCAGGGTGATCGGTGCTCAGTACTCAGGGTGCTGGGTGCTCAGTGCTCAGGGTGCTGGGTACTCAGTCCTCAGGGTGCTCAGTGCTCAGGGTGCTGGGTGCTCAGTGCTCGGGGTGCTCGGTGCTCAGTCCTCGGGGTGCTCCGTGCTCAGTGATCAGGGTGCTGGGTGCTCAGTACTCAGGGTGCTCGGTGCTCAGTACTCAGGGATCTCAGTGCTCATTACTCAGGGTGCTGGGAGCTCAGTGCTCAGGGTGCTGGGTGCTCAGTACTCAGGGTGCTCAGTGCTCAGTACTCGGAGTGCTTGGTGCTCAGTACTCAGGGTGCTCAGTGCTCAGTACTCGGGGTGCTGTTTGCTCAGTGCTCAGGGTGCTCAGTGCTCAGTGCTCGGGGTGCTGGGTGCTCAGTGCTCGGGGCGCTGGGTGCTCAGTGCTCGGGGTGCTGGGTGCTCAGTACTCGGGGTGCTGGGTGCTCAGTAATCAGGGTGCTCAGTGCTCAGTACTCAGTGCTCAGGGGTGCTCAGTGCTCAGTGCTCGGGGTGCTGGGTGCTCAGTGCTCGGGGCGCTGGGTGCTCAGTGCTCGGGGTGCTGGGTGCTCAGTACCCGGGTGCTGGGTGCTCAGTACTCTGGGTGTTGGGTGCTCAGTACTCAGGGTGCTGGGTGCTACGTGCTCGGGGTGCTGGGTGCTCAGTACTCAGGGTGCTGTGTGCTCAGTACTCAGGGTGCTGGGTGCTTAGTGCTCGAGGTGCTCGGTGCTCAGTACTCAAGGTGCTGGGTGCTCAGTTCTAAGGGTGCTGGGTGCTCAGTCCTCGGGGTACTCCATGCTCAGGGTGCTGGGTGCTCAGTGCTCAGGGTGCTGGGTGCTCAGTGCTCGGGGTGCTAGGTGCTGAGTGCTCAGGGTGCTGGGTGCTCAGTGCTCGGGGTGCTCGGTGCTCAGTGCTCAGGGTCCTGGGTGCTCAGTACTCAGGGTGCTCAGTGCTCGGGGAGCTCGGTGCTCAGTGATCGGGGTGCTGGGTGCTCAGTACTCAGGGTGCTCAGTGCTCGGGGAGCTCGGTGCTCAGTACTCAGGGTGCTGGGTGCTCAGTACTCAGTGCTCGGGGTCCTGGGTGCTCCGTGCTCGGGGTGCTGGGCGCTCAGTGCTCGGGGTGCTTAGTGCTCAGTACTCAGGGTGCTGGGTGCTCAGTACTCAGGGTGCTGGGTGCTCATTCTCGGGGTGCTGTTTGCTCAGTGCTCAGGGTGCTGGGTGCTCAGTGCTCGGGGTGCTGGGTGCTCAGTGCTGAGGGTGTTGCTGGGTGCTCAGTACTCAGGGTGCTGGGTGCTCAGTACTCAGGGTGATCTGTTCTCAGTACTCAGGTTGCTGGGTGCTCAGTGCTCGGGGTGATGGGTGCTCAGTACTCGGGGTGCTCAGTGCTCAGTACTCAGGGTGCTGGGTGCTCAGTACTCAGGGGGCTGGGTGCTCAGTGCTCGGGGTGCTCGGTGCTCAGTACTCGGGGTGCTGGGTGCTCAGTACTCCGGGTGCTGGGTGCTCAGTGCTCGGGGTGATGGGTGCTCAGTACTCGGGGTGCTCAGTGCTCAGTACTCAGGGTGCTGGGTGCTCAGTACTCAGGGTGCTGGGTGCTCAGTGCTCGGGGTGCTCGGTGCTCAGTACTCGGGGTGCTGGGTGCTCAGTACTCCGGGTGCTTGGTGCTCAGTGCTTAGGGTGCTGGGTGCTCAGTACTAAGGGTGCTGGTGCTCAGTACTCAGGGTGCTCGGTGCTCAGTACTCAGGGTGCTGGGTACTCAGTACTCAGGGTGCTGTTTGCTCAGTGCTCAGGGTGCTTGGTGCTCAGTGCTCAGGGTGCTGGGTGCTCAGTACTCAGGGTGCTGGGTGCTCAGTGCTCAGGGTGATCGGTGCTCCGTACTCAGGGTGCTCAGTACTCAGGGTGCTGGCTGCTCAGTGCTCGCTGTGCTGGGTGCTCAGTACTCGGGGAGCTGGGTGCTCTGTACTCAGGGTGCTGGGTGCTCAGTGCTCGGGGTCCTGGGTGCTCAGTGCTCAGGGTGATCGGTGCTCAGTACTCAGGGTGCTGGGTGCTCAGTGCTCAGGGTGCTGGGTACTCAGTCCTCAGGGTGCTCAGTGCTCAGGGTGCTGGGTGCTCAGTGCTCGGGGTGCTCGGTGCTCAGTACTCAGGGTGCTGAGTGCTCAGTACTCAGGGTGCTGGGTGCTCAGTTCTCATGGTGCTGGGTGCTCAGTACTCAGGGTGCTGGGTGCTCAGTGCTCAGGGTGCTGGGTGTTCAGTGCTCAGGGTGCTGGGTGCTCAGTGCTCGGGGTGCTGAGTGCTCAGTGCTCGGGGTGCTGGGTGCTCAGTGCTCAGTGCTCAGTTTGTTGGGTGCTCAGTGCTCAGTGCTCGGGGTGCTGGGTGCTCAGTACTCAGGGTGCTGGGGGCTCAGTACTCAGGGTGCTGGGTGCTCAGTACTCAGGGTGATCTGTTCTCAGTACTCAGGTTGCTGGGTGCTCAGTGCTTGGGGTGATGGGTGCTCAGTACTCGGGGTACTCAGTGCTCAGTACTCAGGGTGCTGGGTGCTCAGTACTCAGGGTGCTGGGTGCTTAGTGCTCGGGGTGCTCGGTGCTCAGTACTCGGGGTGCTGGGTTCTCAGTACTCGGGGTGCTGGGTGCTCAGTGCTCAGGGTGCTGGGTGCTCAGTGCTCGGGGTGCTGGGTGCTCAGTGCTGAGGGTGGTGCTGGGTGCTCAGTACTCAGGGTGCTGGGTGCTCAGTGCTCAGGGTGCTGGGTGCTCAGTACTAAGGATGCTGGGTGCTCAGTACTCAGGGTGCTCGGTGCTCAGTACTCAGGGTGCTGGGTGCTCAGTGCTCAGGGTGCTGGGTACTCAGTACTCAGGGTGCTGGGTACTCAGTACTCAGGGTGCTGTTTGCTCAGTGCTCAGGGTGCTTGGTGCTCAGTGCTCAGGGTGCTGGGTGCTCAGTACTCAGGGTGCTGGGTGCTCAGTGCTCAGGGTGATCGGTGCTCCGTACTCAGGGTGCTCAGTACTCAGGGTGCTGGCTGCTCAGTGCTCGCTGTGCTGGGTGCTCAGTACTCGGGGAGCTGGGTGCTCTGTACTCAGGGTGCTGGGTGCTCAGTGCTCGGGGTCCTGGGTGCTCAGTGCTCAGGGTGATCGGTGCTCAGTACTCAGGGTGCTGGGTGCTCAGTGCTCAGGGTGCTGGGTACTCAGTCCTCAGGGTGCTCAGTGCTCAGGGTGCTGGGTGCTCAGTGCTCGGGGTGCTCGGTGCTCAGTCCTCGGGGTGCTCCGTGCTCAGTGATCAGGGTGCTGGGTGCTCAGTACTCAGGGTGCTCGGTGCTCAGTACTCAGGGATCTCAGTGCTCATTACTCAGGGTGCTGGGAGCTCAGTGCTCAGGGTGCTGGGTGCTCAGTACTCAGGGTGCTCAGTGCTCAGTACTCGGAGTGCTTGGTGCTCAGTACTCAGGGTGCTCAGTGCTCAGTACTCGGGGTGCTGTTTGCTCAGTGCTCAGGGTGCTCAGTGCTCAGTGCTCGGGGTGCTGGGTGCTCAGTGCTCGGGGCGCTGGGTGCTCAGTGCTCGGGGTGCTGGGTGCTCAGTACTCGGGGTGCTGGGTGCTCAGTACTCAGGGTGCTCAGTGCTCAGTACTCAGTGCTCAGGGTGCTCAGTGCTCAGTGCTCGGGGTGCTGGGTGCTCAGTGCTCGGGGCGCTGGGTGCTCAGTGCTCGGGGTGCTGGGTGCTCAGTACCGGGGTGCTGGGTGCTCAGTACTCTGGGTGTTGGGTGCTCAGTACTCAGGGTGCTGGGTGCTACGTGCTCGGGGTGCTGGGTGCTCAGTACTCAGGGTGCTGTGTGCTCAGTACTCAGGGTGCTGGGTGCTTAGTGCTCGAGGTGCTCGGTGCTCAGTACTCAAGGTGCTGGGTGCTCAGTTCTAAGGGTGCTGGGTGCTCAGTCCTCGGGGTACTCCATGCTCAGGGTGCTGGGTGCTCAGTGCTCAGGGTGCTGGGTGCTCAGTGCTCGGGGTGCTAGGTGCTGAGTGCTCAGGGTGCTGGGTGCTCAGTGCTCGGGGTGCTCGGTGCTCAGTGCTCAGGGTCCTGGGTGCTCAGTACTCAGGG
Organism: Microtus oregoni; assembly: GCF_018167655.1. Lineage (NCBI taxonomy): Eukaryota > Metazoa > Chordata > Mammalia > Rodentia > Cricetidae > Microtus > Microtus oregoni. The sequence continues at coordinate 111,718 of NW_024543470.1, read as the reverse complement.
TGCTCAGTGCTCGGGGAGCTCGGTGCTCAGTGATCGGGGTGCTGGGTGCTCAGTACTCAGGGTGCTCAGTGCTCGGGGAGCTCGGTGCTCAGTACTCAGGGTGCTGGGTGCTCAGTACTCAGTGCTCGGGGTCCTGGGTGCTCCATGCTCGGGGTGCTGGGCGCTCAGTGCTCGGGGTGCTTAGTGCTCAGTACTCAGGGTGCTGGGTGCTCAGTACTCAGGGTGCTGGGTGCTCATTCTCGGGGTGCTGTTTGCTCAGTGCTCGGGGTGCTGGGTGCTCAGTACTCAGGGTGCTCGGGGCTCAGTACTCAGGGTGCTGGGTGCTCAGTACTCAGGGTGCTCGGTTCTCAGTACTCAGGGTGCTGGGTGCTCATTATCGGGGTGCTGGGTGCTCAGTGCTCGGGGTGCTGGGTGCTCAGTACTCAGGGTGCTGGGGGCTCAGTACTCAGGGTGCTGGGTGCTCAGTACTCAGGGTGATCTGTTCTCAGTAATCAGATTGAAGGGTGCTCAGTGCTCGGGGTGCTGGGTGCTCAGTACTAGGGGTGCTCAGTGATCAGTACTCAGGGTGCTGGGTGCTCAGTACTCAGGGTGCTGGGTGTTCAGTGCTCGGGGTGCTCGGTGCTCAGTACTCGGGGTGCTGGGTGCTCAGTACTCGGGGTGCTGGGTGCTCAGTGCTCAGGGTGCTGGGTGCTCAGTGCTCGGGGTCCTGGGTGCTCAGTGCTCAGGGTGATCGGTGCTCAGTACTCAGGGTGCTGGGTGCTCAGTGCTCAGGGTGCTGGGTGCGCAGTCCTCAGGGTGCTCAGTGCTCAGGGTGCTGGGTGCTCAGTGCTCGGGGTGCTCGGTGTTCAGTATTCAGGGTGCTGAGTGCTCAGTACTCAGGGTGCTGGGTGCTCAGTACTCATGGTGCTGGGTGCTCAGTACTCAGGGGGCTGGGTGCTCAGTGCTCAGGGTGCTGGGTGCTCAGTGCTCAGGGTGCTGGCTGCTCAGTGCTCGGGGTGCTGGGTGCTCAGTGCTCGGGGTGCTGGGTGCTCAGTGCTCAGTGCTCAGGGTGTTGGGTGCTCAGTGCTCAGTGCTCAGGGTGCTGGGTGCTCAGTACTCAGGGTGCTGGGTGCTCAGTACTCAGGGTGCTGGGTGCTCAGTGCTCAGGGTGCTGGGTGCTCAGTACTCTGGTTGTTGGGTGCTCAGTACTCAGGGTGCTGGGTGCTCAGTGCTCAGGGTGCTGGGTGATCAGTGCTCAGGGTGCTGGGTGCTCAGTGATCGGGGTGCTGGGTGCTCAGTACTCAGGGTGCTCAGTGCTCGGGGAGCTCGGTGCTCAGTACTGAGGGTGCTGGGTGCTCAGTACTCAGTGCTCGGGGTCCTGGGTGCTCCGTGCTCGGGTTGCTGGGTGCTCAGTGCTCTGGGTGCTTAGTGCTCAGTACTCAGGGTGCTGGGTGCTCAGTACTCAGGGTGCTGGGTGCTCATTCTCCGGGTGCTGGGTGCTCAGTGCTCGGGGTGCTGGGTGCTCAGTTCTCAGGGTGCTGGGGGCTCAGTACTCAGGGTGCTGGGTGCTCAGTACTCAGGGTGCTCGGATCTCAGTATTCAGGGTGCTAGGTGCTCATTCTCGTGGTGCTGGGTGCTCAGTGCTCGGGGTGCTGGGTGCTCAGTACTCAGGGTGCTGGGGGCTCAGTACTCAGGGTGATCTCTTCTCAGTACTCAGGTTGCTGGGTGCTCAGTGCTCGGGGTGATGGGTGCTCAGTACTCGGGGTGCTCAGTGCTCAGTACTCAGGGTGCTGGGTGCTCAGTACTCAGGGTGCTGGGTGCTCAGTGCTCGGGGTGCTGGGTGCTCCTTGCTCGGGGTGCTGGGTGCTCAGTGCTGAGGGTGGTGCTGGGTGCTCAGTACTCAGGGTGCTGGGTGCTCAGTGCTCAGGGTGCTGGGTGCTCAGTACTAAGCGTCCTGGGTGCTCAGTATTCAGGGTGCTCGGTGCTCAGTACTCAGGGTGCTGGGTGCTCAGTGCTCAGGGTGCTGGGTACTCAGTACTCAGGGGGCTGGGTGCTCAGTACTCAGGGTGCTGGGTGCTCAGTGCTCAGGGTGCTTGGTGCTCAGTGCTCAGGGTGCTGGGTGCTCAGTACTCAGCGTGCTGGGTGCTCAGTGCTCAGGGTGATCGGTGCTCAGTACTCAGGGTGCTCAGTACTCAGGGTGCTGGCTGCTCAGTGCGCGGGGTGCTGGGTGCTCAGTACTCGGGGTGCTGGGTGCTCTGTACTCAGGGTGCTGGGTGCTCAATGCTCGGGGTCCTGGGTGCTCAGTGCTCAGGGTGATCGGTGCTCAGTACTCAGGGTGCTGGGTGCTCAGTGCTCAGGGTGCTGGGTACTCAGTCCTCAGGGTGCTCAGTGCTCAGGGTGCTGGGTGCTCAGTGCTCGGGGTGCTCGGTTCTCAGTACTCAGGGAGCTGAGTGCTCAGTACTCAGGGTGCTGGGTGCTCAGTACTCATGGTGCTGGGTGCTCAGTACTCAGGGTGCTGGGTGCTCAGTGCTCAGGGTGCTGGGGGCTCAGTGCGCGGGGTGCTGGGTGCTCAGTGCTCGGGGTGCTGGGTGCTCAGTGCTCAGTGCTCAGGGTGTTGTGTGCTCAGTGCTCAGTGCTCAGGGTGCTGGGTGCTCAGTACTCAGGGTGCTGGGTGCTCAGTACACAGGGTGCTGGGTGCTCAGTGCTCAGGGTGCTGGGTGCTCAGGACTCTGGGTGTTGGGTGCTCAGTACTCAGGGTGCTGGGTGCTCAGTGCTCGGGGTGCTGGGTGCTCAGTGCTCGGGGTGCTGGGTGCTCAGTGCTCAGGGTGCTGGGTGCTCACTATTCAGCGTGCTGGGTGCTCAGTTCTCGGGGTGCTCGGTGCTCAGTACTCAAGGTGCTGGGTGCTCAGTGCTCAGGGTGCTGGGTGCCCAATCCTCGGGGTGCTCCGTTCTCAGTGCTCAGGGTGCTGGGTGCTCAGTACTCAGGGTGCTCAGTTCTCAGTACTCAGGGTGCTGGGTGCTCAGTACTCAGGGTGCTGGGTGCTCAGTGCTCGGGGTGCTGGGTGCTCAGTGCTGAGGGTGGTGCTGGGTGCTCAGTACTCAGGGTGCCGGGTGCTCAGTGCTCAGGGTGCTGGGTGCTCAGTACTAAGGGTCCTGGGTGCTCAGTATTCAGGGTGCTCGGTGCTCAGTACTCAGGGTGCTGGGTGATCAGTGCTCAGGGTGGTGGGTGCTCAGTACTCTGGGTGTTGGGTGCTCAGTACTCAGGGTGCTGGGTGCTCAGTGCTCGGGGTGCTGGGTGCTCAGTGCTCGGGGTGCTGGGTGCTCAGTGCTCAGGGTGCTGGGTGCTCAGTATTCAGCGTGCTGGGTGCTCAGTGCTCGGGGTGCTCGGTGCTCAGTACTCAAGGTGCTGGGTGCTCAGTGCTCAGGGTGCTGGGTGCTCACTCCTCGGGGTGCTCCGTGCTCAGTGCTCGGGGTGCTGGGTGCTCAGTGCTTGCGGTGCTGGGTGCTCAGTGCTCAGGGTGCTGGGTACTCAGTACTCAGGGTGCTGGGTGCTCAGTACTCAGGGTGCTGGGTGCTCAGTGCTCAGGGTGGTTGGTGCTCAGTGCTCAGGGTGCTGGGTGCTCAGTACTCAGGGTGCTGGGTGCTCAGTGCTCAGGGTGCTGGGTGCTCAGTGCTCGGGGTCCTGGGTGCTCAGTGCTCAGGGTGCTGGGTGCTCAGTACTCAGGGTGCTGGGTGCTCAGTGCTCAGGGTGCTGGGTACTCAGTCCTCAGGGTGCTCAGTGCTCAGGGTGCTGGGTGCTCAGTGCTCGGGGTGCTCGGTGCTCAGTACTCAGGGTGCTGAGTGCTCAGTACTCAGGGTGCTGGGTGCTCAGTACTCATGGTGCTGGGTGCTCAGTACTCAGGGTGCTGGGTGCTCAGTGCTCAGGGTGCTGGGTGCTCAGTGCGCGGGGTGCTGGGTGCTCAGTGCTCGGGGTGCTGGGTGCTCAGTGCTCAGTGCTCAGGGTGTTCTGTGCTCAGTGCTCAGTGCTCAGGGTGCTGGGTGCTCAGTACTCAGGGTGCTGGGTGCTCAGTACTCAGGGTGCTGGGTGCTCAGTGCTCAGGGTGCTGGGTGCTCAGGACTCTGGGTGTTGGGTGCTCAGTACTCAGGGTGCTGGGTGCTCAGTGCTCGGGGTGCTGGGTGCTCAGTGCTCGGGGTGCTTGGTGCTCAGTGCTCAGGGTGCTGGGTGCTCAGTATTCAGCGTGCTGGGTGCTCAGTTCTCGGGGTGCTCGGTGCTCAGTACTCAAGGTGCTGGGTGCTCAGTGCTCAGGGTGCTGGGTGCTCAGTCCTCGGGGTGCTCCGTGCTCAGTGCTCAGGGTGCTGGGTGCTCAGTACTCAGGGTGCTCGGTGCTCAGTACTCAGGGTTCTCAGTGCTCAGGGTGCTGGGTGCTCAGTACTCAGGGTGCTCAGTGCGCAGTACTCGGGGTGCAGGGTGCTCAGTACTCAGGGTGCTCAGTGCTCAGTACTCGGGGTGCTGGGTGCTCAGTGCTCAGTGTGCTCAGTGCTCAGTGCTCGGGGTGCTGGGTGCTCAGTGCTCGGGGCGGTGGGTGCTCAGTGCTCGAGGTGCTGGTTGCTCAGTACTCAGGGTGCTGGGTGCTCAGTGCTCGGGGTGCTGGGTGCTCAGTGCTCGGGGTGCTGGGTGCTCAGTGCTCAGGGTGCTGGGTGCTCAGTATTCAGCGTGCTGGGTGCTCAGTGCTCGGGGTGCTCGGTGCTCAGTACTCAAGGTGCTGGGTGCTCAGTGCTCAGGGTGCTGGGTGCTCACTCCTCGGGGTGCTCCGTGCTCAGTGCTCGGGGTGCTGGGTGCTCAGTGCTCGGGGTGCTGGGTGCTCAGTGCTCAGGGTGCTGGGTGATCAGTATTCAGCGTGCTGGGTGCTCAGTTCTCGGGGTGCTCGGTGCTCAGTACTCAAGGTGCTGGGTGCTCAGTGCTCAGGGTGCTGGGTGCCCAGTCCTCGGGGTGCTGCGTTCTCAGTGCTCAGGGTGCTGGGTGCTCAGTACTCAGGGTGCTCAGTGCTCAGTACTCAGGGTGCTGGGTGCTCAGTACTCAGGGTGCTGGTTGCTCAGTGCTCGGGGTGCTGGGTGCTCAGTGCTGAGGGTGGTGCTGGGTGCTCAGTACTAAGGTGCTGGGTGCTCAGTGCTCAGGGTGCTGGGTGCTCAGTACTAAGGTTCCTGGGTACTAAGTATTCAGGGTGCTCGGTGCTCAGTACTCAGGGTGCTGGGTGCTCAGTGCTCAGGGTGCTGGGTACTCAGTACTCAGGGTGCTGGGTGCTCAGTGCTCAGGGTGCTGGGTGCTCAGTGCTCCGGGTCCTGGGTGCTCAGTGCTCAGGGTGCTGGGTGCTCAGTACTCAGGGTGCTGGGTGCTCAGTGCTCAGGGTGCTGGGTACTCAGTCCTCAGGGTGCTCAGTGCTCAGGGTGCTGGGTGCTCACTCCTCGGGGTGCTCCGTGCTCAGTGCTCGGGGTGCTGGGTGCTCAGTGCTCAGGGTGCTGGGTGATCAGTATTCAGCGTGCTGGGTGCTCAGTTCTCGGGGTGCTCGGTGCTCAGTACTCAAGGTGCTGGGTGCTCAGTGCTCAGGGTGCTGGGTGCCCAGTCCTCGGGGTGCTCCGTTCTCAGTGCTCAGGGTGCTGGGTGCTCAGTACTCAGGGTGCTCAGTGCTCAGTACTCAGGGTGCTGGGTGCTCAGTACTCAGGGTGCTGGGTGCTCAGTGCTCGGGGTGCTGGGTGCTCAGTGCTGAAGGTGGTGCTGGGTGTTCAGTACTCAGGGTGCTGGGTGCTCAGTGCTCAGGGTGCTGGGTGCCCAGTCCTCGGGGTGCTCCGTTCTCAGTGCTCAGGGTGCTGGGTGCTCAGTACTCAGGGTGCTGGGTGCTCAGTGCTCAGGGTGATTGGTGCTCAGTGCTCAGGGTGCTGGGTGCTCAGTACTCAGGGTGCTGGGTGCTCAGTGCTCAGGGTGCTGGGTGCTCAGTGCTCGGGGTCCTGGGTGCTCAGTGCTCAGGGTGCTGGGTGCTCAGTACTCAGGGTGCTGGGTGCTCAGTGCTCAGGATGCTGGGTACTCAGTCCTCAGGGTGCTCAGTGCTCAGGGTGCTGGGTGCTCAGTGCGCGGGGTGCTGGGTGCTCAGTGCTCGGGGTGCTGGGTGCTCAGTGCTCAGTGCTCAGGGTGTTCTGTGCTCAGTGCTCAGTGCTCAGGGTGCTGGGTGCTCAGTACTCAGGGTGCTGGGTGCTCAGTACTCAGGGTGCTGGGTGCTCAGTGCTCAGGGTGCTGGGTGCTCAGGACTCTGGGTGTTGGGTGCTCAGTACACAGGGTGCTGGGTGCTCAGTGCTCGGGGTGCTGGGTGCTCAGTGCTCGGGGTGCTTGGTGCTCAGTGCTCAGGGTGCTGGGTGCTCAGTATTCAGCGTGCTGGGTGCTCAGTTCTCGGGGTGCTCGGTGCTCAGTACTCAAGGTGCTGGGTGCTCAGTGCTCAGGTTGCTGGGTGCTCAGTCCTCGGGGTGCTCCGTGCTCAGTGCTCAGGTTGCTGGGTGCTCAGTACTCAGGGTGCTCGGTGCTCAGTACTCAGGGTTCTCAGTGCTCAGGGTGCTGGGTGCTCAGTACTCAGGGTGCTCAGTGCGCAGTACTCGGGGTGCTGGGTGCTCAGTACTCAGGGTGCTCAGTGCTCAGTACTCGGGGTGCTGGGTGCTCAGTGCTCAGTGTGCTCAGTGCTCAGTGCTCGGGGTGCTGGGTGCTCAGTGCTCGGGGCGGTGGGTGCTCAGTGCTCGAGGTGCTGGTTGCTCAGTACTCAGGGTGCTGGGTGCTCAGTGCTCGGGGTGCTGGGTGCTCAGTGCTCGGGGTGCTGGGTGCTCAGTGCTCAGGGTGCTGGGTGCTCAGTATTCAGCGTGCTGGGTGCTCAGTGCTCGGGGTGCTCGGTGCTCAGTACTCAAGGTGCTGGGTGCTCAGTGCTCAGGGTGCTGGGTGCTCACTCCTCGGGGTGCTCCGTGCTCAGTGCTCGGGGTGCTGGGTGCTCAGTGCTCGGGGTGCTGGGTGCTCAGTGCTCAGGGTGCTGGGTGATCAGTATTCAGCGTGCTGGGTGCTCAGTTCTCGGGGTGCTCGGTGCTCAGTACTCAAGGTGCTGGGTGCTCAGTGCTCAGGGTGCTGGGTGCCCAGTCCTCGGGGTGCTCCGTTCTCAGTGCTCAGGGTGCTGGGTGCTCAGTACTCAGGGTGCTCAGTGCTCAGTACTCAGGGTGCTGGGTGCTCAGTACTCAGGGTGCTGGTTGCTCAGTGCTCGGGGTGCTGGGTGCTCAGTGCTGAGGGTGGTGCTGGGTGCTCAGTACTAAGGTGCTGGGTGCTCAGTGCTCAGGGTGCTGGGTGCTCAGTACTAAGGTTCCTGGGTACTAAGTATTCAGGGTGCTCGGTGCTCAGTACTCAGGGTGCTGGGTGCTCAGTGCTCAGGGTGCTGGGTACTCAGTACTCAGGGTGCTGGGTGCTCAGTACTCAGGGTGCTGGGTGCTCAGTGCTCAGGGTGCTTGGTGCTCATTGCTCAGGGTGCTGGGTGCTCAGTACTCAGGGTGCTGGGTGCTCAGTGCTCAGGGTGCTGGGTGCTCAGTGCTCCGGGTCCTGGGTGCTCAGTGCTCAGGGTGCTGCGTGCTCAGTACTCAGGGTGCTGGGTGCTCAGTGCTCAGGGTGCTGGGTACTCAGTCCTCAGGGTGCTCAGTGCTCAGGGTGCTGGGTGCTCACTCCTCGGGGTGCTCCGTGCTCAGTGCTCGGGGTGCTGGGTGCTCAGTGCTCAGGGTGCTGGGTGATCAGTATTCAGCGTGCTGGGTGCTCAGTTCTCGGGGTGCTCGGTGCTCAGTACTCAAGGTGCTGGGTGCTCAGTGCTCAGGGTGCTGGGTGCCCAGTCCTCGGGGTGCTCCGTTCTCAGTGCTCAGGGTGCTGGGTGCTCAGTACTCAGGGTGCTCAGTGCTCAGTACTCAGGGTGCTGGGTGCTCAGTACTCAGGGTGCTGGGTGCTCAGTGCTCGGGGTGCTGGGTGCTCAGTGCTGAAGGTGGTGCTGGGTGCTCAGTACTCAGGGTGCTGGGTGCTCAGTGCTCAGGGTGCTGGGTGCTCAGTACTAAGGTTCCTGGGTACTAAGTATTCAGGGTGCTCGGTGCTCAGTACTCAGGGTGCTGGGTGCTCAGTGCTCAGGGTGCTGGGTACTCAGTACTCAGGGTGCTGGGTGCTCAGTACTCAGGGTGCTGGGTGCTCAGTGCTCAGGGTGATTGGTGCTCAGTGCTCAGGGTGCTGGGTGCTCAGTACTCAGGGTGCTGGGTGCTCAGTGCTCAGGGTGCTGGGTGCTCAGTGCTCGGGGTCCTGGGTGCTCAGTGCTCAGGGTGCTGGGTGCTCAGTACTCAGGGTGCTGGGTGCTCAGTGCTCAGGATGCTGGGTACTCAGTCCTCAGGGTGCTCAGTGCTCAGGGTGCTGGGTGCTCAGTGCGCGGGGTGCTGGGTGCTCAGTGCTCGGGGTGCTGGGTGCTCAGTGCTCAGTGCTCAGGGTGTTCTGTGCTCAGTGCTCAGTGCTCAGGGTGCTGGGTGCTCAGTACTCAGGGTGCTGGGTGCTCAGTACTCAGGGTGCTGGGTGCTCAGTGCTCAGGGTGCTGGGTGCTCAGGACTCTGGGTGTTGGGTGCTCAGTACTCAGGGTGCTGGGTGCTCAGTGCTCGGGGTGCTGGGTGCTCAGTGCTCGGGGTGCTTGGTGCTCAGTGCTCAGGGTGCTGGGTGCTCAGTATTCAGCGTGCTGGGTGCTCAGTTCTCGGGGTGCTCGGTGCTCAGTACTCAAGGTGCTGGGTGCTCAGTGCTCAGGTTGCTGGGTGCTCAGTCCTCGGGGTGCTCCGTGCTCAGTGCTCAGGGTGCTGGGTGCTCAGTACTCAGGGTGCTCGGTGCTCAGTACTCAGGGTTCTCAGTGCTCAGGGTGCTGGGTGCTCAGTACTCAGGGTGCTCAGTGCGCAGTACTCGGGGTGCTGGGTGCTCAGTACTCAGGGTGCTCAGTGCTCAGTACTCGGGGTGCTGGGTGCTCAGTGCTCAGTGTGCTCAGTGCTCAGTGCTCGGGGTGCTGGGTGCTCAGTGCTCGGGGCGGTGGGTGCTCAGTGCTCGAGGTGCTGGTTGCTCAGTACTCAGGGTGCTGTGTGCTCAGTGCTCAGTACTCAGCGTGCTGGGTGCTCAGTGCTCAGAGTGTTGGGTGCTCAGTACACAGGGTGCTGGGTGCTCAGTGCTCAGTGCTCAGGGAGCTCAGTTCTCAGGGTGCTCAGTGCTCAGGGTGCTGGGTGCTCAGGGTGCAGGCTGCTCAGTGCTCGGGGTGCTGGGTGCGCAGTGCTCAGTGCTCAGGGTGCTGGGTGCTCAGTGCTCAGTGCTCAGTGCTCAGGGTGCTGGGTGTTCAGTACTCAGGGTGCTCTGTGCTCAGTGCTCAGGGTGCTGGGTGCTCAGTACTCAGGGTTCTGGGTGCTCAGTGCTCGGGGTGCTGGGTGCTCAGTGCTCAGGGTGATCAGTGCTCAGTACAAAGGGTGCTGGGTGCTCAGTGCTCAGGGTGATGGGTGCTCAGTCCTCAGGGTGCTCAGTACTCAGGGTGCTCGATGCTCAGTGCTCAGTACTCAGGGTGCTCAGTACTCAGGGTGCTGGGTGCTCAGTGCTCGGGGTGCTGGGTGCTCAGTACTCAGGGTGCTGGGTGCTCAGTACTCGGGGTGCTGGGTGCTCAGTACTCAGGGTGCTGGGTGCTCAGTGCTCGGGGTGCTGGGTGCTCAGTGCTCAGGGTGATCGGTGCTCAGTGCTCAGGGTGCTGGGTGCTCAGTCCTCCGGGTGCTCAGTGCTCAGGGTGCTGGGTGCTCAGTGCTCGGGGTGCTCGGTGCTCAGTACTCAGGGTGCTGAGTGCTCAGTACTCAGGGTGCTGGGTGCTCAGTTCTCATGGTGCTGGGTGCTCAGTACTCAGGGTGCTGGGTGCTCAGTGCTCAGGGTGCTGGGTGCTCAGTGCGCGGGGTGCTGGGTGCTCAGTGCTCGGGGTGCTGGGTGCTCAGTGCTCAGTGCTCAGGGTGTTGGGTGCTCAGTGCTCAGTGCTCAGGGTGCTGGGTGCTCAGTACTCAGGGTGCTGGGTGCTCAGTACTCAGGGTGCTGGGTGATCAGTGCTCAGGGTGCTGGGTGCTCAGGACTCTGGGTGTTGGGTGCTCAGTACTCAATGTGCTGGGTGCTCAGTGCTCGGGGTGCTGGGTGCTCAGTGCTCGGGGTGCTGGGTGCTCAGTGCTCAGGGTGCTGGGTGCTCAATATTCAGCGTGCTGGGTGCTCAGTGCTCGGGGTGCTCGGTGCTCAGTACACAAGGTGCTGGGTGCTCAGTGCTCAGGGTGCTGGGTGCTCACTCCTCGGGGTGCTCCGTGCTCAGTGCTCAGGGTGCTGGGTGTTCAGTACTCAGTGCTCGGGGTCCTGGGTGCTCCATGCTCGGGGTGCTGGGCGCTCAGTGCTCGGGGTGCTTAGTGCTCAGTACTCAGGGTGCTGGGTGCTCAGTACTCAGGGTGCTGGGTGCTCATTATCGGGGTGCTGGGTGCTCAGTGCTCGGGGTGCTGGGTGCTCAGTACTCAGGGTGCTGGGGGCTCAGTACTCAGGGTGCTGGGTGCTCAGTACTCAGGGTGATCTGTTCTCAGTAATCAGATTGAAGGGTGCTCAGTGCTCGGGGTGCTGGGTGCTCAGTACTAGGGGTGCTCAGTGATCAGTACTCAGGGTGCTGGGTGCTCAGTACTCAGGGTGCTGGGTGTTCAGTGCTCGGGGTGCTCGGTGCTCAGTACTCGGGGTGCTGGGTGCTCAGTACTCGGGGTGCTGGGTGCTCAGTGCTCAGGGTGCTGGGTGCTCAGTGCTCGGGGTCCTGGGTGCTCAGTGCTCAGGGTGATCGGTGCTCAGTACTCAGGGTGCTGGGTGCTCAGTGCTCAGGGTGCTGGGTGCGCAGTCCTCAGGGTGCTCAGTGCTCAGGGTGCTGGGTGCTCAGTGCTCGGGGTGCTCGGTGTTCAGTATTCAGGGTGCTGAGTGCTCAGTACTCAGGGTGCTGGGTGCTCAGTACTCATGGTGCTGGGTGCTCAGTACTCAGGGGGCTGGGTGCTCAGTGCTCAGGGTGCTGGGTGCTCAGTGCTCAGGGTGCTGGCTGCTCAGTGCTCGGGGTGCTGGGTGCTCAGTGCTCGGGGTGCTGGGTGCTCAGTGCTCAGTGCTCAGGGTGTTGGGTGCTCAGTGCTCAGTGCTCAGGGTGCTGGGTGCTCAGTACTCAGGGTGCTGGGTGCTCAGTACTCAGGGTGCTGGGTGCTCAGTGCTCAGGGTGCTGGGTGCTCAGTACTCTGGTTGTTGGGTGCTCAGTACTCAGGGTGCTGGGTGCTCAGTGCTCAGGGTGCTGGGTGATCAGTGCTCAGGGTGCTGGGTGCTCAGTGATCGGGGTGCTGGGTGCTCAGTACTCAGGGTGCTCAGTGCTCGGGGAGCTCGGTGCTCAGTACTGAGGGTGCTGGGTGCTCAGTACTCAGTGCTCGGGGTCCTGGGTGCTCCGTGCTCGGGTTGCTGGGTGCTCAGTGCTCTGGGTGCTTAGTGCTCAGTACTCAGGGTGCTGGGTGCTCAGTACTCAGGGTGCTGGGTGCTCATTCTCCGGGTGCTGGGTGCTCAGTGCTCGGGGTGCTGGGTGCTCAGTTCTCAGGGTGCTGGGGGCTCAGTACTCAGGGTGCTGGGTGCTCAGTACTCAGGGTGCTCGGATCTCAGTATTCAGGGTGCTAGGTGCTCATTCTCGTGGTGCTGGGTGCTCAGTGCTCGGGGTGCTGGGTGCTCAGTACTCAGGGTGCTGGGGGCTCAGTACTCAGGGTGATCTCTTCTCAGTACTCAGGTTGCTGGGTGCTCAGTGCTCGGGGTGATGGGTGCTCAGTACTCGGGGTGCTCAGTGCTCAGTACTCAGGGTGCTGGGTGCTCAGTACTCAGGGTGCTGGGTGCTCAGTGCTCGGGGTGCTGGGTGCTCCTTGCTCGGGGTGCTGGGTGCTCAGTGCTGAGGGTGGTGCTGGGTGCTCAGTACTCAGGGTGCTGGGTGCTCAGTGCTCAGGGTGCTGGGTGCTCAGTACTAAGCGTCCTGGGTGCTCAGTATTCAGGGTGCTCGGTGCTCAGTACTCAGGGTGCTGGGTGCTCAGTGCTCAGGGTGCTGGGTACTCAGTACTCAGGGGGCTGGGTGCTCAGTACTCAGGGTGCTGGGTGCTCAGTGCTCAGGGTGCTTGGTGCTCAGTGCTCAGGGTGCTGGGTGCTCAGTACTCAGCGTGCTGGGTGCTCAGTGCTCAGGGTGATCGGTGCTCAGTACTCAGGGTGCTCAGTACTCAGGGTGCTGGCTGCTCAGTGCGCGGGGTGCTGGGTGCTCAGTACTCGGGGTGCTGGGTGCTCTGTACTCAGGGTGCTGGGTGCTCAATGCTCGGGGTCCTGGGTGCTCAGTGCTCAGGGTGATCGGTGCTCAGTACTCAGGGTGCTGGGTGCTCAGTGCTCAGGGTGCTGGGTACTCAGTCCTCAGGGTGCTCAGTGCTCAGGGTGCTGGGTGCTCAGTGCTCGGGGTGCTCGGTTCTCAGTACTCAGGGAGCTGAGTGCTCAGTACTCAGGGTGCTGGGTGCTCAGTACTCATGGTGCTGGGTGCTCAGTACTCAGGGTGCTGGGTGCTCAGTGCTCAGGGTGCTGGGGGCTCAGTGCGCGGGGTGCTGGGTGCTCAGTGCTCGGGGTGCTGGGTGCTCAGTGCTCAGTGCTCAGGGTGTTGTGTGCTCAGTGCTCAGTGCTCAGGGTGCTGGGTGCTCAGTACTCAGGGTGCTGGGTGCTCAGTACACAGGGTGCTGGGTGCTCAGTGCTCAGGGTGCTGGGTGCTCAGGACTCTGGGTGTTGGGTGCTCAGTACTCAGGGTGCTGGGTGCTCAGTGCTCGGGGTGCTGGGTGCTCAGTGCTCGGGGTGCTGGGTGCTCAGTGCTCAGGGTGCTGGGTGCTCACTATTCAGCGTGCTGGGTGCTCAGTTCTCGGGGTGCTCGGTGCTCAGTACTCAAGGTGCTGGGTGCTCAGTGCTCAGGGTGCTGGGTGCCCAATCCTCGGGGTGCTCCGTTCTCAGTGCTCAGGGTGCTGGGTGCTCAGTACTCAGGGTGCTCAGTTCTCAGTACTCAGGGTGCTGGGTGCTCAGTACTCAGGGTGCTGGGTGCTCAGTGCTCGGGGTGCTGGGTGCTCAGTGCTGAGGGTGGTGCTGGGTGCTCAGTACTCAGGGTGCCGGGTGCTCAGTGCTCAGGGTGCTGGGTGCTCAGTACTAAGGGTCCTGGGTGCTCAGTATTCAGGGTGCTCGGTGCTCAGTACTCAGGGTGCTGGGTGATCAGTGCTCAGGGTGGTGGGTGCTCAGTACTCTGGGTGTTGGGTGCTCAGTACTCAGGGTGCTGGGTGCTCAGTGCTCGGGGTGCTGGGTGCTCAGTGCTCGGGGTGCTGGGTGCTCAGTGCTCAGGGTGCTGGGTGCTCAGTATTCAGCGTGCTGGGTGCTCAGTGCTCGGGGTGCTCGGTGCTCAGTACTCAAGGTGCTGGGTGCTCAGTGCTCAGGGTGCTGGGTGCTCACTCCTCGGGGTGCTCCGTGCTCAGTGCTCGGGGTGCTGGGTGCTCAGTGCTTGCGGTGCTGGGTGCTCAGTGCTCAGGGTGCTGGGTACTCAGTACTCAGGGTGCTGGGTGCTCAGTACTCAGGGTGCTGGGTGCTCAGTGCTCAGGGTGGTTGGTGCTCAGTGCTCAGGGTGCTGGGTGCTCAGTACTCAGGGTGCTGGGTGCTCAGTGCTCAGGGTGCTGGGTGCTCAGTGCTCGGGGTCCTGGGTGCTCAGTGCTCAGGGTGCTGGGTGCTCAGTACTCAGGGTGCTGGGTGCTCAGTGCTCAGGGTGCTGGGTACTCAGTCCTCAGGGTGCTCAGTGCTCAGGGTGCTGGGTGCTCAGTGCTCGGGGTGCTCGGTGCTCAGTACTCAGGGTGCTGAGTGCTCAGTACTCAGGGTGCTGGGTGCTCAGTACTCATGGTGCTGGGTGCTCAGTACTCAGGGTGCTGGGTGCTCAGTGCTCAGGGTGCTGGGTGCTCAGTGCGCGGGGTGCTGGGTGCTCAGTGCTCGGGGTGCTGGGTGCTCAGTGCTCAGTGCTCAGGGTGTTCTGTGCTCAGTGCTCAGTGCTCAGGGTGCTGGGTGCTCAGTACTCAGGGTGCTGGGTGCTCAGTACTCAGGGTGCTGGGTGCTCAGTGCTCAGGGTGCTGGGTGCTCAGGACTCTGGGTGTTGGGTGCTCAGTACTCAGGGTGCTGGGTGCTCAGTGCTCGGGGTGCTGGGTGCTCAGTGCTCGGGGTGCTTGGTGCTCAGTGCTCAGGGTGCTGGGTGCTCAGTATTCAGCGTGCTGGGTGCTCAGTTCTCGGGGTGCTCGGTGCTCAGTACTCAAGGTGCTGGGTGCTCAGTGCTCAGGGTGCTGGGTGCTCAGTCCTCGGGGTGCTCCGTGCTCAGTGCTCAGGGTGCTGGGTGCTCAGTACTCAGGGTGCTCGGTGCTCAGTACTCAGGGTTCTCAGTGCTCAGGGTGCTGGGTGCTCAGTACTCAGGGTGCTCAGTGCGCAGTACTCGGGGTGCAGGGTGCTCAGTACTCAGGGTGCTCAGTGCTCAGTACTCGGGGTGCTGGGTGCTCAGTGCTCAGTGTGCTCAGTGCTCAGTGCTCGGGGTGCTGGGTGCTCAGTGCTCGGGGCGGTGGGTGCTCAGTGCTCGAGGTGCTGGTTGCTCAGTACTCAGGGTGCTGGGTGCTCAGTGCTCGGGGTGCTGGGTGCTCAGTGCTCGGGGTGCTGGGTGCTCAGTGCTCAGGGTGCTGGGTGCTCAGTATTCAGCGTGCTGGGTGCTCAGTGCTCGGGGTGCTCGGTGCTCAGTACTCAAGGTGCTGGGTGCTCAGTGCTCAGGGTGCTGGGTGCTCACTCCTCGGGGTGCTCCGTGCTCAGTGCTCGGGGTGCTGGGTGCTCAGTGCTCGGGGTGCTGGGTGCTCAGTGCTCAGGGTGCTGGGTGATCAGTATTCAGCGTGCTGGGTGCTCAGTTCTCGGGGTGCTCGGTGCTCAGTACTCAAGGTGCTGGGTGCTCAGTGCTCAGGGTGCTGGGTGCCCAGTCCTCGGGGTGCTGCGTTCTCAGTGCTCAGGGTGCTGGGTGCTCAGTACTCAGGGTGCTCAGTGCTCAGTACTCAGGGTGCTGGGTGCTCAGTACTCAGGGTGCTGGTTGCTCAGTGCTCGGGGTGCTGGGTGCTCAGTGCTGAGGGTGGTGCTGGGTGCTCAGTACTAAGGTGCTGGGTGCTCAGTGCTCAGGGTGCTGGGTGCTCAGTACTAAGGTTCCTGGGTACTAAGTATTCAGGGTGCTCGGTGCTCAGTACTCAGGGTGCTGGGTGCTCAGTGCTCAGGGTGCTGGGTACTCAGTACTCAGGGTGCTGGGTGCTCAGTGCTCAGGGTGCTGGGTGCTCAGTGCTCCGGGTCCTGGGTGCTCAGTGCTCAGGGTGCTGGGTGCTCAGTACTCAGGGTGCTGGGTGCTCAGTGCTCAGGGTGCTGGGTACTCAGTCCTCAGGGTGCTCAGTGCTCAGGGTGCTGGGTGCTCACTCCTCGGGGTGCTCCGTGCTCAGTGCTCGGGGTGCTGGGTGCTCAGTGCTCAGGGTGCTGGGTGATCAGTATTCAGCGTGCTGGGTGCTCAGTTCTCGGGGTGCTCGGTGCTCAGTACTCAAGGTGCTGGGTGCTCAGTGCTCAGGGTGCTGGGTGCCCAGTCCTCGGGGTGCTCCGTTCTCAGTGCTCAGGGTGCTGGGTGCTCAGTACTCAGGGTGCTCAGTGCTCAGTACTCAGGGTGCTGGGTGCTCAGTACTCAGGGTGCTGGGTGCTCAGTGCTCGGGGTGCTGGGTGCTCAGTGCTGAAGGTGGTGCTGGGTGTTCAGTACTCAGGGTGCTGGGTGCTCAGTGCTCAGGGTGCTGGGTGCCCAGTCCTCGGGGTGCTCCGTTCTCAGTGCTCAGGGTGCTGGGTGCTCAGTACTCAGGGTGCTGGGTGCTCAGTGCTCAGGGTGATTGGTGCTCAGTGCTCAGGGTGCTGGGTGCTCAGTACTCAGGGTGCTGGGTGCTCAGTGCTCAGGGTGCTGGGTGCTCAGTGCTCGGGGTCCTGGGTGCTCAGTGCTCAGGGTGCTGGGTGCTCAGTACTCAGGGTGCTGGGTGCTCAGTGCTCAGGATGCTGGGTACTCAGTCCTCAGGGTGCTCAGTGCTCAGGGTGCTGGGTGCTCAGTGCGCGGGGTGCTGGGTGCTCAGTGCTCGGGGTGCTGGGTGCTCAGTGCTCAGTGCTCAGGGTGTTCTGTGCTCAGTGCTCAGTGCTCAGGGTGCTGGGTGCTCAGTACTCAGGGTGCTGGGTGCTCAGTACTCAGGGTGCTGGGTGCTCAGTGCTCAGGGTGCTGGGTGCTCAGGACTCTGGGTGTTGGGTGCTCAGTACACAGGGTGCTGGGTGCTCAGTGCTCGGGGTGCTGGGTGCTCAGTGCTCGGGGTGCTTGGTGCTCAGTGCTCAGGGTGCTGGGTGCTCAGTATTCAGCGTGCTGGGTGCTCAGTTCTCGGGGTGCTCGGTGCTCAGTACTCAAGGTGCTGGGTGCTCAGTGCTCAGGTTGCTGGGTGCTCAGTCCTCGGGGTGCTCCGTGCTCAGTGCTCAGGTTGCTGGGTGCTCAGTACTCAGGGTGCTCGGTGCTCAGTACTCAGGGTTCTCAGTGCTCAGGGTGCTGGGTGCTCAGTACTCAGGGTGCTCAGTGCGCAGTACTCGGGGTGCTGGGTGCTCAGTACTCAGGGTGCTCAGTGCTCAGTACTCGGGGTGCTGGGTGCTCAGTGCTCAGTGTGCTCAGTGCTCAGTGCTCGGGGTGCTGGGTGCTCAGTGCTCGGGGCGGTGGGTGCTCAGTGCTCGAGGTGCTGGTTGCTCAGTACTCAGGGTGCTGGGTGCTCAGTGCTCGGGGTGCTGGGTGCTCAGTGCTCGGGGTGCTGGGTGCTCAGTGCTCAGGGTGCTGGGTGCTCAGTATTCAGCGTGCTGGGTGCTCAGTGCTCGGGGTGCTCGGTGCTCAGTACTCAAGGTGCTGGGTGCTCAGTGCTCAGGGTGCTGGGTGCTCACTCCTCGGGGTGCTCCGTGCTCAGTGCTCGGGGTGCTGGGTGCTCAGTGCTCGGGGTGCTGGGTGCTCAGTGCTCAGGGTGCTGGGTGATCAGTATTCAGCGTGCTGGGTGCTCAGTTCTCGGGGTGCTCGGTGCTCAGTACTCAAGGTGCTGGGTGCTCAGTGCTCAGGGTGCTGGGTGCCCAGTCCTCGGGGTGCTCCGTTCTCAGTGCTCAGGGTGCTGGGTGCTCAGTACTCAGGGTGCTCAGTGCTCAGTACTCAGGGTGCTGGGTGCTCAGTACTCAGGGTGCTGGTTGCTCAGTGCTCGGGGTGCTGGGTGCTCAGTGCTGAGGGTGGTGCTGGGTGCTCAGTACTAAGGTGCTGGGTGCTCAGTGCTCAGGGTGCTGGGTGCTCAGTACTAAGGTTCCTGGGTACTAAGTATTCAGGGTGCTCGGTGCTCAGTACTCAGGGTGCTGGGTGCTCAGTGCTCAGGGTGCTGGGTACTCAGTACTCAGGGTGCTGGGTGCTCAGTACTCAGGGTGCTGGGTGCTCAGTGCTCAGGGTGCTTGGTGCTCATTGCTCAGGGTGCTGGGTGCTCAGTACTCAGGGTGCTGGGTGCTCAGTGCTCAGGGTGCTGGGTGCTCAGTGCTCCGGGTCCTGGGTGCTCAGTGCTCAGGGTGCTGCGTGCTCAGTACTCAGGGTGCTGGGTGCTCAGTGCTCAGGGTGCTGGGTACTCAGTCCTCAGGGTGCTCAGTGCTCAGGGTGCTGGGTGCTCACTCCTCGGGGTGCTCCGTGCTCAGTGCTCGGGGTGCTGGGTGCTCAGTGCTCAGGGTGCTGGGTGATCAGTATTCAGCGTGCTGGGTGCTCAGTTCTCGGGGTGCTCGGTGCTCAGTACTCAAGGTGCTGGGTGCTCAGTGCTCAGGGTGCTGGGTGCCCAGTCCTCGGGGTGCTCCGTTCTCAGTGCTCAGGGTGCTGGGTGCTCAGTACTCAGGGTGCTCAGTGCTCAGTACTCAGGGTGCTGGGTGCTCAGTACTCAGGGTGCTGGGTGCTCAGTGCTCGGGGTGCTGGGTGCTCAGTGCTGAAGGTGGTGCTGGGTGCTCAGTACTCAGGGTGCTGGGTGCTCAGTGCTCAGGGTGCTGGGTGCTCAGTACTAAGGTTCCTGGGTACTAAGTATTCAGGGTGCTCGGTGCTCAGTACTCAGGGTGCTGGGTGCTCAGTGCTCAGGGTGCTGGGTACTCAGTACTCAGGGTGCTGGGTGCTCAGTACTCAGGGTGCTGGGTGCTCAGTGCTCAGGGTGATTGGTGCTCAGTGCTCAGGGTGCTGGGTGCTCAGTACTCAGGGTGCTGGGTGCTCAGTGCTCAGGGTGCTGGGTGCTCAGTGCTCGGGGTCCTGGGTGCTCAGTGCTCAGGGTGCTGGGTGCTCAGTACTCAGGGTGCTGGGTGCTCAGTGCTCAGGATGCTGGGTACTCAGTCCTCAGGGTGCTCAGTGCTCAGGGTGCTGGGTGCTCAGTGCGCGGGGTGCTGGGTGCTCAGTGCTCGGGGTGCTGGGTGCTCAGTGCTCAGTGCTCAGGGTGTTCTGTGCTCAGTGCTCAGTGCTCAGGGTGCTGGGTGCTCAGTACTCAGGGTGCTGGGTGCTCAGTACTCAGGGTGCTGGGTGCTCAGTGCTCAGGGTGCTGGGTGCTCAGGACTCTGGGTGTTGGGTGCTCAGTACTCAGGGTGCTGGGTGCTCAGTGCTCGGGGTGCTGGGTGCTCAGTGCTCGGGGTGCTTGGTGCTCAGTGCTCAGGGTGCTGGGTGCTCAGTATTCAGCGTGCTGGGTGCTCAGTTCTCGGGGTGCTCGGTGCTCAGTACTCAAGGTGCTGGGTGCTCAGTGCTCAGGTTGCTGGGTGCTCAGTCCTCGGGGTGCTCCGTGCTCAGTGCTCAGGGTGCTGGGTGCTCAGTACTCAGGGTGCTCGGTGCTCAGTACTCAGGGTTCTCAGTGCTCAGGGTGCTGGGTGCTCAGTACTCAGGGTGCTCAGTGCGCAGTACTCGGGGTGCTGGGTGCTCAGTACTCAGGGTGCTCAGTGCTCAGTACTCGGGGTGCTGGGTGCTCAGTGCTCAGTGTGCTCAGTGCTCAGTGCTCGGGGTGCTGGGTGCTCAGTGCTCGGGGCGGTGGGTGCTCAGTGCTCGAGGTGCTGGTTGCTCAGTACTCAGGGTGCTGTGTGCTCAGTGCTCAGTACTCAGCGTGCTGGGTGCTCAGTGCTCAGAGTGTTGGGTGCTCAGTACACAGGGTGCTGGGTGCTCAGTGCTCAGTGCTCAGGGAGCTCAGTTCTCAGGGTGCTCAGTGCTCAGGGTGCTGGGTGCTCAGGGTGCAGGCTGCTCAGTGCTCGGGGTGCTGGGTGCGCAGTGCTCAGTGCTCAGGGTGCTGGGTGCTCAGTGCTCAGTGCTCAGTGCTCAGGGTGCTGGGTGTTCAGTACTCAGGGTGCTCTGTGCTCAGTGCTCAGGGTGCTGGGTGCTCAGTACTCAGGGTTCTGGGTGCTCAGTGCTCGGGGTGCTGGGTGCTCAGTGCTCAGGGTGATCAGTGCTCAGTACAAAGGGTGCTGGGTGCTCAGTGCTCAGGGTGATGGGTGCTCAGTCCTCAGGGTGCTCAGTACTCAGGGTGCTCGATGCTCAGTGCTCAGTACTCAGGGTGCTCAGTACTCAGGGTGCTGGGTGCTCAGTGCTCGGGGTGCTGGGTGCTCAGTACTCAGGGTGCTGGGTGCTCAGTACTCGGGGTGCTGGGTGCTCAGTACTCAGGGTGCTGGGTGCTCAGTGCTCGGGGTGCTGGGTGCTCAGTGCTCAGGGTGATCGGTGCTCAGTGCTCAGGGTGCTGGGTGCTCAGTCCTCCGGGTGCTCAGTGCTCAGGGTGCTGGGTGCTCAGTGCTCGGGGTGCTCGGTGCTCAGTACTCAGGGTGCTGAGTGCTCAGTACTCAGGGTGCTGGGTGCTCAGTTCTCATGGTGCTGGGTGCTCAGTACTCAGGGTGCTGGGTGCTCAGTGCTCAGGGTGCTGGGTGCTCAGTGCGCGGGGTGCTGGGTGCTCAGTGCTCGGGGTGCTGGGTGCTCAGTGCTCAGTGCTCAGGGTGTTGGGTGCTCAGTGCTCAGTGCTCAGGGTGCTGGGTGCTCAGTACTCAGGGTGCTGGGTGCTCAGTACTCAGGGTGCTGGGTGATCAGTGCTCAGGGTGCTGGGTGCTCAGGACTCTGGGTGTTGGGTGCTCAGTACTCAATGTGCTGGGTGCTCAGTGCTCGGGGTGCTGGGTGCTCAGTGCTCGGGGTGCTGGGTGCTCAGTGCTCAGGGTGCTGGGTGCTCAATATTCAGCGTGCTGGGTGCTCAGTGCTCGGGGTGCTCGGTGCTCAGTACACAAGGTGCTGGGTGCTCAGTGCTCAGGGTGCTGGGTGCTCACTCCTCGGGGTGCTCCGTGCTCAGTGCTCAGGGTGCTGGGTGTTCAGTACTCAGGTTGCTCGGTGCTCAGTACTCCGGGTTCTCAGTGCTCAGGGTGCTCAGTGCTCAGTACTCGGGGTGCTGGGTGCTCAGTACTCAGGGTGCTCAGTGCTCAGTACTCGGGGTGCTGGGTGCTCAGTGCTCAGTGTGCACAGTGCTCAGTTCTCGGGGTGCTGGGTGCTCAGTGCTCGGGGCGCTGGGTGCTCAGTGCTCGAGGTGCTGGTTGCTCAGTACTCAGGGTGCTGTGTGCTCAGTGCTCAGTACTCAGCGTGCTGGGTGCTCAGTGCTCAGAGTGTTGGGTGCTCAGTACTCAGGGTGCTGGGTGCTCAGTGCTCAGTGCTCAGGGTGCTCAGTGCTCAGGGTGCTCAGTGCTCAGGGTGCTGGGTGCTCAGTGCTCGGGGTGCTGGGTGCTCAGTACTCGGGGTGCTCAGTGCTCAGTACTCAGGGTGCTGGGTGCTCAGTACTCTGGGTGCTGGGTGCTCAGTACTCAGGGTGCTGGGTGCTCAGTGCTCGGGGTGCTGGGTGCTCAGTGCTCAGGGTGATCGGTGCTCAGTGCTCAGGGTGCTGGGTGCTCAGTCCTCCGGGTGCTCGGTGCTCAGGGTGCTGGGTGCTCAGTGCTCGGGGTGCTCGGTGCTCAGTACTCAGGGTGCTGAGTGCTTAGTACTCAGGGTGCTGGGTGCTCAGTACTCAGGGTGCTGGGTGCTCAGTACTCAGGGTGCTGGGTGCTCAATGCTCAGGGTGCTGGGTGCTCAGTGCTCAGGGTGCTGGGTGCTCAGTGCTCAGTGCTCAGGGTGCTGGTTGCTCAGTACTCAGGGTGCTGGGTGCTCAGTACTCAGGGTGCTGGGTGCTCAGTGCTCAGGGTGCTCTGTGCTCAGTACTCAGGGTGCTGGGTGCTCAGTGCTCGGGGTGCTGCGTGCTCTGTGCTCAGGGTGCTGGGTGCTCAGTGCTCAGGGTGCTGGGTGCTCAGTACTCAGGGTGCTGGGTGCTCAGTGCTCGGGGTGCTCGGTGCTCAGTACTCAAGGTGCTGGGTGCTCAGTGCTCAGGGTGCTGGGTACTCAGTCCTCGGGGTGCTCCGTGCTCAGTGATCAGGGTGCTGGGTGCTCAGTACTCAGGGTGCTCGGTGCTCAGTACTCAGGGTTCTCAGTGCTCAGTACTCAGGGTGATGGGTGCTCAGTGCTCAGGGTGCTGGGTGCTCAGTACCCAGGGTGCTCAGTGCTCAGTACTCGGAGTGCTTGGTGCTCAGTACTCAGGGTGCTCAGTGCTCAGTACTCGGGGTGCTGGGTGCTCAGTGCTCAGGGTGCTCAGTGTTCAGTGCTCCGGGTGCTGGGTGCTCAGTGCTCTGGGCGCTGGGTGCTCAGTGCTCGGGGTGCTGGGTGCTCAGTACTCGGGGTGCTGTGTGCTCAGTACTCAGGGTGCTCTGTGCTCAGTACTCAGTACTCAGGGTGCTGGGTGCTCAGTGCTCAGGGTGCTGGGTGCTCAGTAATCTGGGTATTGGGTGCTCAGTACTCAGCGTGCTGGGTGCTCCGTGCTCGGGGTGCTGGGTGCTCAGTACTCAGGGTGCTCAGTGCTCAGTACTCGGGGTGCTGGGTGCTCCGTGCTCGGGGTGCTGGGTGCTCAGTGCTCTGGGTGCTTAGTGCTCAGTACTCAGGGTGCTGGGTGCTCAGTACTCAGGGTGCTGGTTGCGCATTCTCAGGGTGCTGGGTGCTCAGTGCTCTGGGTGCTTAGTGCTCAGTACTCAGGGGGCTGGGTGCTCAGTACTCAGGGTGCTGGGTGCTCATTCTCGGGGTGCTGGGTGCTCAGTGCTCGGGGTGCTCGGTGCTCATTACTCAAGGTGCTGGGTGCTCAGTTCTCAGGGTGCTGGGTGCTCAGTGCTCGGGGTGCTCGGTGCTCAGTACTCAAGGTGCTGTGTGCTCAGTTCTCAGGGTGCTGGGTGCTCAGTTCTCAGGGTGCTGGGTGCTCAGTGCTCAGGGTGCTGGGTGCTCAGTGATCAGGGTGCTCGGTGCTCAGTGCTCAGGGTCCTGGGTGCTCAGTACTCAGGGTGCTGGGTGCTCAGTACTCCGGGTGCTTTGTGCTCAGTGCTCAGTACTCAGGGTGCTGGGTGCTCAGTACACAGGGTGCTGGGTGCTCAGTGCTCGGGGTGCTGGGTACTCAGTGCTCGGGGTGCTCGGTGCTCAGTACTCAGGGTGCTGGCTGCTCAGTGCTCGGGGTGCTGGGTGCTCAGTGCTCAGTACTCAGGGTGCTGGGTGCTCAGTGCTCAGTACTCAGGGTGTTGGGTGCTCAGTACTCAGCGTGCTCCGTGCTAGGTACTCAGGGTGCTGGGTGCTCAGTGCTCATGGTGCTGGGTGCTCGGGGAGCTCGGTGCTCAGTACTCAGGGTGCTGGGTGCTCAGTACTCAGTGCTCGGTGTCCTGGGTGCTCCGTGCTCGTGGTGCTGGGCGCTCAGTGCTCTGGGTGCATAGTGCTCAGTACTCAGGGTGCTGGGTGCTCAGTACTCACGGTGCTGGGTGCTCATTCTAGGGGTGCTGGGTGCTCAGTGCTCAGGGTGCTGGGTGCTCAGTACTCTGGGTGCTGGGGGCTCAGTACTCGGGGTGCTGGGTGCTCTGTACTCAGGGTGCTGGGTGCTCAGTGCTCGGGGTCCTGGGTGCTCAGTCTCAGGGTGCTGTGTGCTCAGTGCTCAGGGTGCTGGGTGCGCAGTCCTCAGGGTGCTCAGTGCTCAGTACTCGGGGTGCTGGGTGCCCAGTACTCAGGGTGCTGGGTGCTTAGTACTCAGGGTGCTCAGTCCTCAGTACACAGGGTGCTGGGTGCTCAGTGCTCGGGGTGCTGGGTGCTCAGTGCTCAGTACTCAGGGTGCTGGGTGCTCAGTGCTCGGGGTGCTGGGTGCTCAGTACTCAGCGTGCTGGGTGCTCAGTACTCAGGGTGCTGGGTGCTCAGTGCTCAGGGTGCTGGGTGCTCAGTGCTCAGGGTGCTGGGTGCTCAGTGATCGGGGTGCTGGGTGCTCAGTACTCAGGGTGCTCAGTGCTCAGTACTCTAGTGCTCGGGGTCCTGGGTGCTCCGTGCTCCTGGTGCTGGGTGCTCAGTGCTCTGGGTTCTTAGTGCTCAGTACTCAGGGTGCTGGGTGCTCAGTACTCAGGGTGCTGGGTGCTCATTCTCGGGGTACTGGGTGCTCAGTGCTCGGGGTGCTGGGTGCTCAGTACTCAGGGTGCTGGGGGCTGAGTACTCAGGGTGCTGGGTGCTCAGTACTCAGGGTGCTCGGTTCTCAGTACTCAGGGTGTTGGGTGCTCATTCTCGGGGTGCTGGGTGCTCAGTGCTCGGGGTGCTGGGTGCTCAGTACTCAGGGTGCTGGGGGCTCAGTACTCAGGGAGCTGGGTGCTCAGTACTCAGGGTGATCTCTTCTCAGTACTCAGGTTGCTGGGTGCTCAGTGCTCGGGGTGCTGGGTCCTCAGTACTCGGGGTGCTCAGTGCTCAGTACTCAGGGTGCTGGGTGCTCAGTGCTCGGGGTGCTCGGTGCTCAGTACTCGGTGTGCTGGGTGCTCAGTACTCGGGGTGCTGGGTGCTCAGTGCTCAGGGTGCTGGGTGCTCAGTGCTCGGGGTGCTGGGTGCTCAGTGCTGAGGGTGGTGCTGGGTGCTCAGTACTCAGGGTGCTGGGTGCTCAGTGCTCAGGGTGCTTGGTGCTCAGTACTAAGGGTGCTGGGTGCTCAGTACTCAGGGTGCTCGGTGCTCAGTACTCAGGGTGCTGGGTGCTCAGTGCTCAGGGTGCTGGGTACTCAGTACTCAGGGTGCTGGGTGCTCAGTACTCACTGTGCTAAGTGCTCAGTGCTCAGGGTGCTGGGTGCTCAGTGCTCCTGTTGCTGGGTGCTCAGTACTCAGGGTGCTGGGTGCTCAGTGCTCAGGGTGATCGGTGCTCAGTACTCAGTGTGCTCAGTACTCAGGGTGCTGGGTGCTCAGTGCTCGGGGTGCTGGGTGCTCAGTACTCGGGGTGCTGGGTGCTCTGTACTCAGGGTGCTGGGTGCTCAGTGCTCGGGGTCCTGGGTGCTCAGTGCTCAGGGTGATCGGTGCTCAGTACTCAGGGTGCTGGGTGCTCAGTGCTCAGGGTGCTGGGTGCTCAGTCCTCAGGGTGCTCAGTGCTCAGGGTGCTGGG
The DNA here is from genome assembly GCF_018167655.1 of Microtus oregoni. NCBI lineage: Eukaryota > Metazoa > Chordata > Mammalia > Rodentia > Cricetidae > Microtus > Microtus oregoni. The sequence goes on along the minus strand of NW_024543470.1, from coordinate 87,043 downwards.
TGCTCAGTGCTCAGGGTGCTGGGTGCTCAGTGCTCAGTGTGCTGGGTGCTCAGTACTCAGGGTGCTGGGTGCTCAGTGCTCAGGGTGATCGGTGCTCAGTACTCAGTGTGCTCAGTACTCAGGGTGCTGGGTGCTCAGTGCTCGGGGTGCTGGGTGTTCAGTGCTCGGGGTGCTCGGTGCTCAGTACTCGGTGTGCTGGGTGCTCAGTACTCGGGGTGCTGGGTGCTCAGTGCTCAGGGTGCTGGGTGCTCAGTGCTCGGGGTGCTGGGTGCTCAGTGCTGAGGGTGGTGCTGGGTGCTCAGTACTCAGGGTGCTGGGTGCTCAGTGCTCAGGGTGCTTGGTGCTCAGTACTAAGGGTGCTGGGTGCTCAGTACTCAGGGTGCTCGGTGCTCAGTACTCAGGGTGCTGGGTGCTCAGTGCTCAGGGTGCTGGGTACTCAGTACTCAGGGTGCTGGGTGCTCAGTACTCACTGTGCTGGGTGCTCAGTGCTCAGGGTGCTGGGTGCTCAGTGCTCAGTGTGCTGGGTGCTCAGTACTCAGGGTGCTGGGTGCTCAGTGCTCAGGGTGATCGGTGCTCAGTACTCAGTGTGCTCAGTACTCAGGGTGCTGGGTGCTCAGTGCTCGGGGTGCTGGGTGCTCAGTACTCGGGGTGCTGGGTGCTCTGTACTCAGGGTGCTGGGTGCTCAGTGCTCGGGGTCCTGGGTGCTCAGTGCTCAGGGTGATCGGTGCTCAGTACTCAGGGTGCTGGGTGCTCAGTGCTCAGGGTGCTGGGTGCTCAGTCCTCAGGGTGCTCAGTGCTCAGGGTGCTGGGTGCTCAGTGCTCGGGGTGCTCGGTGCTCAGTACTCAGGGTGCTGAGTGCTCAGTACTCATGGTGCTGGGTGCTCAGTACTCAGGGGGCTGGGTGCTCAGTGCTCAGGGTGCTGGGTGCTCAGTACTCAGGGTGCTAGGTGCTCAGTGCTCGGGGTGCTGGGTGCTCAGTGCTCGGGGTGCTCGGTGCTCAGTGCTCAGTGCTCAGGGTGTTGGGTGCTCAGTGCTCAGTGCTCAGGGTGCTGTGTGCTCAGTACTCAAGGTGCTGGGTGCTCAGTACTCAGGGTGCTGGGTGCTCAGTGCTCAGGGTGCTGCGTGCTCAGTACTCTGGGTGTTGGGTGCTCAGTACTCAGGGTGCTGGGTGCTCAGTGCTCGGGGTGCTGGGTGCTCAGTGCTCAGGGTGCTCAGTGCTCAGTGCTCGGGGAGCTGGGTGCTCAGTGCTCGGAGTTCTGCGTGCTCAGTACTCAGGGGGCTGTGTGCTCAGTGCTCAGTACTCAGCGTGCTGGGTGCTCAGTGCTCAGAGTGTTGGGTGCTCTGTACTCAGGGTGCTGGGTGCTCAGTGCTCAGTGCTCAGGGTGCTCAGTGCTCAGGGTGCTGGGTGCTCAGGGTGCTGGGTGCTCAGTGCTCGGGGTGCTGGTTGCTCAGTGCTCAGGGTGCTGGGTGCTCAGTGTTCAGTGCTCAGGGTGCTGGGTGCTCAGTGCTCAGTGCTCAGGGTGCTGGGTGTTCAGTACTCAGGGTGCTGGGTGCTCAGTACTCAGGGTGCTTGGTGCTCAGTGCTCAGGGTGCTGGTTGCTCAGTGCTCAGGGTGCTGGGTGCTCAGTACTCAGGGTGCTGGGTACTCAGTACTCAGGGTGCTCGGTGTTCAGTACTCAGGGTGCTGGGTGCTCAGTACTCAAGGTGCTGGGTGCTCAGTGCTCAGGGTGCTGGGTGCTCAGTACTCAGGGTGCTGGGTGCTCAGTGCTCAGTGAGCAGGGTGCTGGGTGCTCAGTCCTCAGGGTGCTCAGTACTCAGGGTGCTCGGTGCTCAGTGCTCAGTACTCAGGGTGTTCAGTACTCAGGGTGCTGGGTGCTCAGTGCTTGGGGTGCTGGGTGCTCAGTACTCAGGGTGCTGGGTGCTCAGTACTCAGGGTGCTGGGTGCTCAGTACTCAGGGTGCTGGGTGCTCAGTGCTCAGGGTGCTGGATGCTCAGTCCTCAGGGTGCTCAGTGCTCAAGGTGCTGGGTGCTCAGTGCTCGGGGTGCTCGGTGCTCAGTACTCAGGGTGCTGGGTGCTCAGTACTCAGGGTGCTGGGTGCTCAGTACTCAGTGTGCTGGGTGCTCAGTGCTCAGGGTGCTGGGTGCTCAGTGCTCAGGGTGCTGGGTGCTCAGTGCTCGGGGTGCTGGGTGCTCAGTGCTCGGGGTGCTGGGTGCTCAGTTCTCAGGGCTCAGGGTGCTGGGTACTCAGTGATCAGTGCTCAGGGTGCTGGGTGCTCAGTGCTCCGGTTGCTCGATGCTCAGTACTCAGGGTGCTGGGTGCTCAGTGCTCGGGGTGCTCGGTGCTCAGTATGTTGGGTGCTCACTACTCAGGGTGCTGGGTGCTCAGTGCTCAGGGTACTGGGTGCTCAGTGCTCAGGGTGCAAGGTGCTCAGTGCTCAGGGTGCTGGGTGTTCAGTACTCAGGGTGCTGGGTGCGCAGTGCTCGCGGTGCTGGGTGCTCAGTGCTCAGGGTGCTGGGTGCTCAGTGCTCAGGGTGCTGGATGCTCAGTACTCGGGGTGCTGGGTGCTCAGTACTCAGGTTGCGTGCTGCTCAGTACACAGGGTGCTGGGTGATCAGTACTCGGGTGCTGGGTGCTCAGTGCTCAGGGTGCTGGGTGCTCAGTGCTCGGGGTGCTGGGTGCTCAGTGCTCAGTACTCAGGGTGCTTTGGTGCTCAGTGCTCGGGGTGCTGGGTGCTCAGTGCTTAGTACTCAGGGTGCTGGGAGCTCAGTGCTCAGGGTGCTGGGTGCTCAGTGCTCAGGGTGCTGGGTGCTCAGTGCTCAGGGTGCTGGGTGCTCAGTACTCAGGGTGCTGGGTGCTCAGTGCTAAGAGTGCTGGGTGGTCAGTGCTCGGGGTGCTCAGTGCTCAGTGCTCAATGTGCTGGGTGCTCAGTACTCAGGGTGCTCATTGCACAGATTCCTGGGTGCTCAGTACTCAGGGTGGTGGGTGCTCAGTGCTCAGGGTGCTCGGTGCTCAGTACGTTGGGTGCTCAGTACTCAGGGTGCTGGGTGCTCAGTGCTCAGGGTGCTGGGTGCTCAGTGCTCAGGGTGCTGGGTGTTCAGTGCTCAGGGTGCTGGGTGCTCGGTGCTCGGGGTGCTGGGTGCTCAGTGCTCGGGGTGCTCGGAGCTCAATACTCAGGGTGCTCACTGCTCAGTACTCCGGCTGCTGGGTGCTCAGTGCAAGGGGTGCTGATTGCTCAGTGCTCGGGGTGATGGGTGCTCAGTGCTCAGTGCTCAGGGTGTTGGGTGCTCAGTGCTCAGTGCTCAGGGTGCTGGGTGCTCAGTACTCAGGGTGCTGGGTGCTCAGTACTCAGGGTGCTGGGTGCTCAGTACTCAGGGTGCTGGGTGCTCAGTGCTCAGGGTGCTGGGTGCTCAGTACTCTGGGTGTTGGGTGCTCAGTACTCAGGGTGCTGGGTGCTCAGTGCTCGGGGTGCTGGGTGCTCAGTGCTCGGGGTGCTGTGTGCTCAGTGCTCAGGGTTCTGGTTGCTTAGTACTCAAGGTGCTGGTTGCTCAGTGCTCAGGGTGCTGTGTGCTCAGTCCTCGGGGTGCTCCGTGCTCGGTGCTCAGGGTGCTGGGTGCTCAGTACTCAGGGTACTCGGTGCTCAGTACTCAGGGTTCTCAGTGCTCAGTGCTCAGGGTGCTGGGTGCTCAGTTCTCAGGGTGCTCAGTGCTCAGTACTCGGGGTGCTGGGTGCTCAGTACTCAGGGTGCTGGGTGCTTAGTACTCAGGGTGCTCAGTGCTCAGTACACAGGGTGCTGGGTGCTCAGTGCTCGGGGTGCTGGGTGCTCAGTGCTCAGTACTCAGGGTGCTGGGTGCTCAGTGCTCGGGGTGCTGGGTGCTCAGTACTCAGCGTGCTGGGTGCTCAGTACTCAGGGTGCTGGGTGCTCAGTGCTCAGGGTGCTGGGTGCTCAGTGCTCAGGGTGCTGGGTGCTCAGTGATCGGGGTGCTGGGTGCTCAGTACTCAGGGTGCTCAGTGCTCAGTACTCAGTGCTCGGGGTCCTGGGTGCTCCGTGCTCTGGGTGCTTAGTGCTCAGTACTCAGGGTGCTGGGTGCTCAGTACTCAGGGTGCTGGGTGCTCATTCTCGGGGTACTGGATGCTCAGTGCTCGGGGTGCTGGGTGCTCAGTACTCAGGGTGCTGGGGGCTCAGTACTCAGGGTGCTGGGTGCTCAGTACTCAGGGTGCTCGGTTCTCAGTACTCAGGGTGTTGGGTGCTCATTCTCGGGGTGCTGGGTGCTCAGTGCTCGGGGTGCTGGGTACTCAGTACTCAGGGTGCTGGGGGCTCAGTACTCAAGGAGCTGGGTGCTCAGTACTCAGGGTGATCTCTTCTCAGTACTCAGGTTGCTATGTGCTCAGTGCTCGGGGTGCTGGGTGCTCAGTACTCGGGGTGCTCAGTGCTCAATACTCAGGGTGCTGGGTGCTCAGTGCTCAGTGCTCAGGGTGCTCAGTGCTCAGGGTGCTGGGTGCTCAGGGTGCTGGGTGCTCAGTGCTCGGGGTGCTGGTTGCTCAGTGCTCAGGGTGCTGGGTGCTCAGTGTTCAGTGCTCCGGGTGCTGGGTGCTCAGTGCTCAGTGCTCAGGGTGCTGGGTGTTCAGTACTCAGGGTGCTGGGTGCTCAGTACTCAGGGTGCTTGGTGCTCAGTGCTCAGGGTGCTGATTGCTCAGTGCTCAGGGTGCTGGGTGCTCAGTACTCAGGGTGCTGGGTACTCAGTACTCAGGGTTCTCGGTGTTCAGTACTCAGGGTGCTGGGTGCTCAGTACTCAAGGTGCTGGGTGCTCAGTGCTCAGGGTGCTGGGTGCTCAGTACTCAGGGTGCTGGGTGCTCAGTGCTCAGTGCTCAGGGTGCTGGGTGCTCAGTCCTCAGGGTGCTCAGTACTCAGTGTGCTCGGTGCTCAGTGCTCAGTACTCAGGGTGTTCAGTACTCAGGGTGCTGGGTGCTCAGTGCTTGGGGTGCTGGGTGCTCAGTACTCAGGGTGCTGGGTGCTCAGTACTCAGGGTGCTGGGTGCTCAGTACTCAGGGTGCTGGGTGCTCAGTGCTCGGGGTGCTGGGTGCTCAGTGCTCAGGGTGATCGGTGCTCAGTGCTCAGGGTGCTGGATGCTCAGTCCTCAGGGTGCTCAGTGCTCAAGGTGCTGGGTGCTCAGTGCTCGGGGTGCTCGGTGCTCAGTACTCAGGGTGCTGAGTGCTCAGTACTCAGGGTGCTGGGTGCTCAGTACTCAGGGTGCTGGGTGCTCAGTACTCAGGATGCTGGGTGCTCAGTGCTCAGGGTGCTGGGTGCTCAGTGCTCATGGTGCTGGGTGCTCAGTGCTCGGGGTGCTTGGTGCTCAGTGCTCGGGGTGCTGGGTGCTCAGTGCTCAGGGCTCAGGGTGCTGGGTGCTCAGTGATCAGTGCTCAGGGTGCTGGGTGCTCAGTGCTCCCGTTGCTCGGTGCTCAGTACTCAGGGTGCTGGGTGCTCAGTGCTCGGGGTGCTCGGTGCTCAGTATGTTGGGTGCTCACTACTCAGGGTGCTGGGTGCTCAGTGCTCAGGGTACTGGGTGCTAAGTGCTCAGGGTGCTGGGTGCTCAGTGCTCAGGGTGCTGGGTGTTCAGTACTCAGGGTGCTGCTTGCGCAGTGCTCGCGGTGCTGGGTGCTCAGTGCTCAGGGTGCTGGGTGCTCAGTGCTCAGGGTGCTGGGTGCTCAGTACTCGGGGTGCTGGGTGCTCAGTACTCAGGTTGCGGGCTGCTCAGTACTCAGGGTGCTGGGTGATCAGTACTCGGGTGCTGGGTGCTCAGTGCTCAGGGTGCTGGGTGCTCAGTGCTCGGGGTGCTGGGTGCTCAGTGCTCAGTACTCAGGGTGCTTGGTTGCTCAGTGCTCGGGGTGCTGGGTGCTCAGTGCTTAGTACTCAGGGTGCTGGGTGCTCAGTGCTCAGGGTGCTGGGTGCTCAGTGCTCAGGGTGCTGGGTGCTCAGTGCTCAGGGTGCTGCGTTCTCAGTACTCAGGGTGCTGGTTGCTCAGTGCTCAGAGTGCTGGGTGGTCAGTGCTCGGGGTGCTCAGTGCTCAGTGCTCAATGTGCTGGGTGCTCAGTACTCAGGGTGCTCATTGCACAGGGTCCTGGGTGCTCAGTACTCAGGGTGGTGGGTGCTCAGTGCTCAGGGTGCTCGGTGCTCAGTACGTTGGGTGCTCAGTACTCAGGGTGCTGGGTGCTCAGTGCTCAGGGTGCTGGGTGCTCAGTGCTCAGGGTGTTGGGTGTTCAGTGCTCAGGGTGCTGCGTGCTCGGTGCTCGGGGTGCTGGGTGCTCAGTACTCAGGGTGCTGGGTTCTTAGTACTCAGGGTGCTCAGTACTTAGGGTGCTCAGTGCTCAGTGCTCGGGGTGCTGGGTGCTCAGTGCTCGGGGTGCTGGGTGCTCAGTGCTCGGGGTGCTGGGTGCTCAGTGCTCAGGGTGCTGGGTGCTCAGTGCTCAGAGTGCTGAGTTCTCAATACTCACGGTGCTCGGTGCTCAGTACTCAGAGTGCTCAGTGCTCAGTACTCAGCGTGCTGGGTGCTCAGTGCTCAGGGTGCTGGGTGCTCAGTACTCAGGGTGCTGGGTGCTTAGTATTCAGGGTGCTCGGTCCTCAGTGCTCAGGGTGCTGGGTGCTCAGTACTCAGTGTGCTGGGTGCTCAGTGCTCAGGGTGCTCAGTGCTCAGTACTCAGGGTGCTCGGTGCTCAGTGCTCAGGGTGCTCAGTGCTCAGTACTCAGGGTGCTGGGTGCTCAGTGCTCTGGGTGCTGGGTGCTCAGTGCTCGGGGTGCTGGGTGCTCAGTGCTCAGGGTGCTGGGTGCTCAGTACTCAGGGTGCTCAGTGCTCAGGGTGCTGGGTGCTCAGTGCTCGGGGTGCTGGGTGCTCAGTGCTCAGGGTGCTGGGTGCTCAGGGTGCTGGGTGCTCAGTGCTCGGGGTGATGGTTGCTCAGTGCTCAGGGTGCTGGGTGCTCAGTGCTCAGTGCTCAGGGTGCTGGGTGCTCAGTGCTCAGTGCTCTGGGTGCTGGGTGATCAGTACTCAGGGTGCTCATTGCTCAGGGTGCTGGGTGCTCAGTACTCATGGAGCTGGGTGCTCAGTACTCAGGGTGCTCAGTGCTCAGTACTCAGGGTGCTGGGTGCTCAGTGCTCAGGGTGCTGGGTGCTCAGTACTCAGGGTGCTGGGTGCTCGGTGCTCAGAGTGCTGGGTGCTCAGTGCTCAGGGTGCTGGGTGCTCGGTGCTCGGGGTGCTGGGTGCTCAGTGCTCGGGGTGCTCGGTGCTCAGTACTCAGGGTGCTCAGTGCTCAGTACTCAGGGTGCTGGGTGCTCAGTGCTCAGGGTGCTGGGTGCTCAGTACTCAGGGTTCTGGGTGCTCGGTGCTCAATACGCTGGGTGCTCAGTACTCAGGGTGCTGGGTGCTCAGTACTCAGGGTGCTCGGTGCTCACTCCTCAGGGTGCTGGGTGCTCAGTGCTCGGGGTGCTGGGTGCTCAGTACTCAGGGTGCTGGGTGCTCAGTGCTCGGGGTGCTCGGTGCTCAGTACGCTGGGTGCTCAGTACTCAGGGTGCTGGGTGCTCAGTACTCAGGGTGCTGGGTGCTCAGTGCTCAGTGCTCAGGGTCCTGGGTGCTCAGTCCTCAGGGTGCTCAGTACTCAGGGTGCTCGGTGCTCAGTGCTCAGTACTCAGGGTGCTCAGTACTCAGGGTGCTGGGTGCTCAGTACTCAGGGTGCTGGGTGCTCAGTGCTCGGGGTGCTGGGTGCTCAGTGCTCAGGGTGATCGGTGCTCAGTGCTCAGGGTGCTGGGTGCTCAGTCCTCAGGGTGCTCAGTGCTCAAGTTGCTGGGTGCTCAGTGCTCGGGGTGCTCGGTGCTCAGTACTCAGGGTGCTGAGTGCTCAGTACTCAGGGTGCTGGGTGCTCAGTACTCAGGGTGCTGGGTGCTCAGTACTCAGGGTGCTGGGTGCTCAGTTCTCAGGGTGCTGGGTGCTCAGTGCTCAGGGTGCTGGGTGCTCAGTGCTCGGGGTGCTGGGTGCTCAGTGCTCGGGGTGCTGGGTGCTCAGTGCTCAGGGCTCAGGGTGCTGGGTGCTCAGTGATCAGTGCTCAGGGTGCTGGGTGCTCAGTGCTCCGGTTGCTCGGTGCTCAGTACTCAGGGTGCTGGGTGCTCAGTGCTCGGGGTGCTCGGTGCTCAGTACGTTGGGTGCTCACTACTCAGGGTGCTGGGTGCTCAGGGTACTGGGTGCTCAGTGCTCAGGGTGCTGGGTGCTCAGTGCTCAGGGTGCTGCCTGTTCAGTACTCAGGGTGCTGGGTGCGCAGTGCTCGCGGTGCTGGGTGCTCAGTGCTCAGGGTGCTGGGTGCTCAGTGCTCAGGGTGCTGGGTGCTCAGTACTCGGGGTGCTGGGTGCTCAGTACTCAGGTTGCGGGCTGCTCAGTACTCAGGGTGCTGGGTGATCAGTACTCGGGTGCTGGGTGCTCAGTGCTCAGGGTGCTGGGTGCTCAGTGCTCGGGGTGCTGGGTGCTCAGTGCTCAGTACTCAGGGTGCTTGGGTGCTCAGTGCTCGGGGTGCTGGGTGCTCAGTGCTCAGTACTCAGGGTGCTGGGTGCTCAGTGCTCAGGGTGCTGGGTGCTCAGTGCTCAGGGTGCTGGGTGCTCAGTGCTCAGGGTGCTGGGTGCTCAGTGCTCAGGGTGCTGGGTGCTCAGTACTCAGGGTGCTGGGTGCTCAGTCCTCAGAGTGCTGGGTGGTCAGTGCTCGGGGTGCTCGGTGCTCAGTGCTCAATGTGCTGGGTGCTCAGTACTCAGGGTGCTCATTGCACAGGGTCCTGGGTGCTCAGTACTCAGGGTGCTGGGTGCTCAGTGCTCAGGGTGCTCGGTGCTCAGTACGTTGGGTGCTCAGTACTCAGGGTGCTGGGTGCTCAGTGCTCAGGGTGCTGGGTGCTCAGTGCTCAGGGTGTTGGGTGTTCAGTGCTCAGGGTGCTGCGTGCTCGGTGCTCGGGGTGCTGGGTGCTCAGTGTTCGGGGTGCTCGGAGCTCAATACTCAGGGTGCTCACTGCTCAGTACTCCGGCTGCTGGGTGCTCAGTGCTTAGTACTCAGGGTGCTGGGTGCTCAGTGCTCAGGGTGCTGGGTGCTCAGTGCTCAGGGTGCTGGGTGCTCAGTGCTCAGGGTGCTGGGTGCTCAGTACTCAGGGTGCTGGGTGCTCAGTACTCAGGGTGCTGGGTTCTTAGTACTCAGGGTGCTCAGTGCTCAGTACTTAGGGTGCTCAGTGCTCAGTGCTCGGGGTGCTGGGTGCTCAGTGCTCGGGGTGCTGGGTGCTCAGTGCTCGGGGTGCTGGGTGCTCAGTGCTCAGTGTGCTGGGTGCTCAGTGCTCAGAGTGCTGGGTTCTCAATACTCACGGTGCTCGGTGCTCAGTACTCAGAGTGCTCAGTGCTCAGTACTCAGCGTGCTGGGTGCTCAGTGCTCAGGGTGCTGGGTGCTCAGTACTCAGGGTGCTGGGTGCTTAGAATTCAGGGTGCTCGGTCCTCAGTGCTCAGGGTGCTGGGTGCTCAGTACTCAGGGTGCTGGGTGCTCAGTGCTCAGGGTGCTCAGTGCTCAGTACTCAGGGTGCTCGGTGCTCAGTGCTCAGGGTGCTCAGTGCTCAGTACTCAGGGTGCTGGGTGCTCAGTGCTCTGGGTGCTGGGTGCTCAGTGCTCTGGGTGCTGGGTGCTCAGTGCTCAGGGTGCTGGGTGCTCAGTACTCAGGGTGCTCAGTGCTCAGGGTGCTGGGTGCTCAGTGCTCGGGGTGCTGGGTACTCAGTGCTCAGTACACAGGGTGCTGAGTGCTCAGTGCTCAGGGTGCTGGGTGCTCAGGGTGCTGGGTGCTCAGTGCTCGGGGTGATGGTTGCTCAGTGCTCAGGGTGCTGGGTGCTCAGTGCTCAGTGCTCAGGGTGCTGGGTGCTCAGTGCTCAGTGCTCTGGGTGCTGGGTGATCAGTACTCAGGGTGCTCATTGCTCAGGGTGCTGGGTGCTCAGTACTCATGGTGCTGGGTGCTCAGTACTCAGGGTGCTCAGTGCTCAGTACTCAGGGTGCTGGGTGCTCAGTGCTCAGGGTGCTGGGTGCTCAGTACTCAGGGTGCTGGGTGCTCGGTGCTCAGGGTGCTGGGTGCTCAGTGCTCAGGGTGCTGGGTGCTCGGTGCTCGGGGTGCTGGGTGCTCAGTGCTCGGGGTGCTTGGTGCTCAGTACTCAGGGTGCTCAGTGCTCAGTACTCAGGGTGCTGGGTGCTCAGTGCTCAGGGTGCTGGGTGCTCAGTACTCAGGGTTCTGGGTGCTCGGTGCTCAATACGCTGGGTGCTCAGTACTCAGGGTGCTGGGTGCTCAGTACTCAGGGTGCTCGGTGCTCACTCCTCAGGGTGCTGGGTGCTCAGTGCTCGGGGTGCTGGGTGCTCAGTACTCAGGGTGCTGGGTGCTCAGTGCTCGGGGTGCTCGGTGCTCAGTACGCTGGGTGCTCAGTACTCAGGGTGCTGGGTGCTCAGTACTCAGGGTGCTGGGTGCTCAGTGCTCAGTGCTCAGGGTCCTGGGTGCTCAGTCCTCAGGGTGCTCAGTACTCAGGGTGCTCGGTGCTCAGTGCTCAGTACTCAGGGTGCTCAGTACTCAGGGTGCTGGGTGCTCAGTACTCAGGGTGCTGGGTGCTCAGTGCTCGGGGTGCTGGGTGCTCAGTGCTCAGGGTGATCGGTGCTCAGTGCTCAGGGTGCTGGGTGCTCAGTCCTCAGGGTGCTCAGTGCTCAAGTTGCTGGGTGCTCAGTGCTCGGGGTGCTCGGTGCTCAGTACTCAGGGTGCTGAGTGCTCAGTACTCAGGGTGCTGGGTGCTCAGTACTCAGGGTGCTGGGTGCTCAGTACTCAGGGTGCTGGGTGCTCAGTTCTCAGGGTGCTGGGTGCTCAGTGCTCAGGGTGCTGGGTGCTCAGTGCTCGGGGTGCTGGGTGCTCAGTGCTCGGGGTGCTGGGTGCTCAGTGCTCAGGGCTCAGGGTGCTGGGTGCTCAGTGATCAGTGCTCAGGGTGCTGGGTGCTCAGTGCTCCGGTTGCTCGGTGCTCAGTACTCAGGGTGCTGGGTGCTCAGTGCTCGGGGTGCTCGGTGCTCAGTACGTTGGGTGCTCACTACTCAAGGTGCTGGGTGCTCAGTGCTCAGGGTACTGGGTGCTCAGTGCTCAGGGTGCTGGGTGCTCAGTGCTCAGGGTGCTGGGTGTTCAGTACTCATGGTGCTGGGTGCGCAGTGCTCGCGGTGCTGGGTGCTCAGTGCTCAGGGTGCTGGGTGCTCAGTGCTCAGGGTGCTGGGTGCTCAGTACTCGGGGTGCTGGGTGCTCAGTACTCAGGTTGCGGGCTGCTCAGTACTCAGGGTGCTGGGTGATCAGTACTCGGGTGCTGGGTGCTCAGTGCTCAGGGTGCTGGGTGCTCAGTGCTCGGGGTGCTGGGTGCTCAGTGCTCAGTACTCAGGGTGCTTGGGTGCTCAGTGCTCGGGGTGCTGGGTGCTCAGTGCTCAGTACTCAGGGTGCTTGGTGCTCAGTGCTCAGGGTGCTGGTTGCTCAGTGCTCAGGGTGCTGGGTGCTCAGTGCTCAGGGTGCTGTGTGCTCAGAGCTCGGGGTGCTGGGTGCTCAGTACTCAGGGTGCTGGGTGCTCAGTTCTCGGGGTGCTCGGTGCTCAGTACGCTGGGTGGTCAGTACTCAGGGTGCTGGGTGCTCAGTACTCAGGGTACTCGGTGCTCCCTACTCAGGGTGCTGGGTGCTCAGTACTCAGGGTGCTGGGTGCTCAATACGCTAGGTGCTCAGTACTCAGGGTGCTGGGTTCTCAGTACTCAGGGTGCTCGGTGCTCACTACTCAGGGTGCTGGGTGCTCAGTGCTCGGGGTGCTGGGTGCTCAGTACTCAGGGTGCTGGGTGCTCAGTGCTCGGGGTGCTCGGTGCTCAGTACGCTGGGTGCTCAGTACTCAGGGTGCTGGGTGCTCAGTACTCAGGGTGCTCAGTGCTCAGTACTTAGGGTGCTCAGTGCTCAGTGCTCAGGGTGCTGGGTGCTCAGTGCTCGGGGTGCTGGGTGCTCAGTGCTCGGGGTGCTGGGTGCTCAGTGCTCAGGGTGCTGGGTGCTCAGGGCTCAGGTTGCTGGGTGCTCAGTACTCAGGGTGCTCGGTGCTCAGTACTCAGGGTTCTCAGTGCTCAGTGCTCAGGGTGCTGGGTGCTCAGTTCTCAGGGTGCTCAGTGCTCAGCACTCGGGGTGCTGGGTGCTCAGTGCTCAGGGTGCTCAGTGCTCAGCACTCGGGGTGCTGGGTGCTCAGTGCTCAGGGTGCTCAGTGCTCGGGGAGCTGGGTGCTCAGTGCTCGGAGTTCTGCGTGCTCAGTATTCAGGGTGCTGTGTGCTCAGTGCTCAGTACTCAGCGTGCTGGGTGCTCAGTGCTCAGAGTGTTGGGTGCTCAGTACTCAGGGTGCTGGGTGCTCAGTGCTCAGTGCTCAGGGTGCTCAGTGCTCAGGGTGCTGGGTGCTCAGGGTGCTGGGTGCTCAGTGCTCGGGGTGCTGGTTGCTCAGTGCTCAGGGTGCTGGTGGCTCAGTGCTCAGTGCTCAGGGTGCTGGGTGCTCAGTGCTCAGTGCTCAGGGTGCTGGGTGTTCAGAACTCAGGGTGCTGGGTGCTCAGTACTCAGGGTGCTTGGTGCTCAGTGCTCAGGGTGTTGGTTGCTCAGTGCTCAGGGTGCTGGGTGCTCAGTACTCAGGGTGCTGGGTGCTCAGTACTCAGGGTGCTCAGTGCTCAGGGTGCTGGGTGCTCAGTACTCATGGTGCTGGGTGCTCAGTGCTCAGGGTGCTCAGTGCTCAGTACTCAGGGTGCTCAGTGCTCAGTGCTCTGGGTGCTGGGTGCTCAGTGCTCGGGGTGCTGGGTGCTCAGTGCTCAGGGTGCTGGGTGCTCAGTACTCAGGGTGCTCAGTGCTCAGGGTGCTGGGTGCTCAGTGCTCGGGGTGCTGGGTACTCAGTGCTCAGTACACAGGGTGCTGAGTGCTCAGTGCTCGGGGTGCTGGGTGCTCAGTACTCAGGGTGCTCATTGCACAGGGTCCTGGGTGCTCAGTACTCAGGGTGCTGGGTGCTCAGTGCTCAGGGTGCTCGGTGCTCAGTACGTTGGGTGCTCAGTACTCAGGGTGCTGGGTGCTCAGTGCTCAGGGTGCTGGGTGCTCAGTGCTCAGGGTGTTGGGTGTTCAGTGCTCAGGGTGCTGCGTGCTCGGTGCTCGGGGTGCTGGGTGCTCAGTGTTCGGGGTGCTCGGAGCTCAATACTCAGGGTGCTCACTGCTCAGTACTCCGGCTGCTGGGTGCTCAGTGCTTAGTACTCAGGGTGCTCAGTGCTCAGTACTCAGGGTGCTGGGTGCTCAGTGCTCAGGGTGCTGGGTGTTCAGTACTCAGGGTGCTGGGTGCTCGGTGCTCAGGGTGCTGGGTGCTCAGTGCTCAGGGTGCTGGGTGCTCGGTGCTCGGGGTGCTGGGTGCTCAGTGCTCGGGGTGCTCGGTGCTCAGTACTCAGGGTGCTCAGTGCTCAGTACTCAGGGTGCTGGGTGCTCAGTGCTCAGGGTGCTTGGTGCTCAGTACTCAGGGTGCTGGGTGCTCGGTGCTCAGTACGCTGGGTGCTCAGTACTCAGGGTGCTGGGTGCTCAGTACTCAGGGTGCTCGGTGCTCACTACTCAGGGTGCTGGGTGCTCAGTGCTCGGGGTGCTGGGTGCTCAGTACTCAGGGTGCTGGGTGCTCAGTGCTCGGGGTGCTCGGTGCTCAGTACGCTGGGTGCTCAGTACTCAGGGTGCTGGGTGCTCAGTACTCAGGGTGCTCAGTGCTCAGTACTTAGGGTGCTCAGTGCTCAGTGCTCAGGGTGCTGGGTGCTCAGTGCTCGGGGTGCTGGGTGCTCAGTGCTCGGGGTGCTGGGTGCTCAGTGCTCGGGGTGCTGGGTGCTCAGTGCTCAGGGTGCTGGGTGCTCAGTGCTCTGAGTGCTGGGTGCTCAGTACTCAGGGTGCTCGGTGCTCAGTACTCAGAGTGCTCAGTGCTCAGTACTCAGCGTGCTGGGTGCTCAGTGCTCTGGGTGCTCGGTGCTCAGTACTCAGGGTGCTCAGTGCTCAGTACTCAGCGTGCTGGGTGCTCAGTGCTCAGGGTGCTGGGTGCTCAGTACTCAGGGTGCTGGGTGCTTAGTACTCAGGGTGCTCGGTCCTCAGTGCTCAGGGTGCTGGGTGCTCAGTACTCAGGGTGCTGGGTGCTCAGTGCTCAGGGTGCTCAGTGCTCAGTACTCAGGGTGCTCGGTGCTCAGTGCTCAGGGTGCTCAGTGCTCAGTACTCAGGGTGCTCAGTGCTCAGTTCTCTGGGTGCTGGGTGCTCAGTGCTCGGGGTGCGGGGTGCTCAGTGCTCAGGGTGCTGGGTGCTCAGTACTCAGGGTGCTCAGTGCTCAGGGTGCTGGGTGCTCAGTGCTCAGTACACAGGGTGCTGAGTGCTCAGTGCTCTGGGTGCTGGGTGCTCAGTTCTCAGTACTCAGGGTGCTGGCTGCTCAGTGCTCGGGGTGCTGGATGCTCAGTATTCAGGGTGCTGGGTGCTCACTACTCAGGGTGCTGGGTGCTCAGTGCTCAGGGTGCTGGGTGCTCAGTGCTCAGGGTGCTGGGTGCTCAGTACTCAGGGTGCTGGGTCCTCAGTTCTCAGGGTGCTGGGTGCTCAGTGCTCGGGGTGCTCAGTACTCAGGGTGCTGTGTGTTCAGTGCTCAGGGTACTGGGTGCTCAGTACTCAGGGTGCTCGGTGCTTAGTACTCAGGGTGCTGGGTGCTCAGTACTCTGGGTGCTGGGTGCTCATTGCTCGGGGTGCTCGGTGCTCAGTGCTCAGGGTGCTGGGTGCTCAGTACTCAGGGTGATCTTTGCTCCGGGTCCTGGGTGCTCAGTACTCAGGGTGCTGGGTGCTCAATACTCAGGGTGCTCAGTGCTCAGTACTCAGGGTGCTCAGTGCTCAGTGCTCAGGGTGCTGGGTGCTCAGTGCTCGGGGTGCTGGGTGCTCAGTGCTCGGGGTGCTGGGTGCTCAGTGCTCGGGCTGCTGTGTGCTCAGTGCTCAGGGTGCTGGGTGCTCAGTGCTCAGAGTGCTGGGTGCTCAGTACTCAGGGTGCTCGGTGCTCAGTACTCACAGTGCTCAGTGCTCAGTACTCAGCGTGCTGGGTGCTCAGTGCTCTGGGTGCTCGGTGCTCAGTACTCAGGGTGCTCAGTGCTCAGTACTCAGCGTGCTGGGTGCTCAGTGCTCAGGGTGCTGGGTGCTTAGTACTCAGGGTGCTCGGTCCTCAGTGCTCAGGGTGCTGGGTGCTCAGTACTCAGGGTGCTGGGTGCTCAGTGCTCAGGGTGCTCAGTGCTCAGTACTCAGGGTGCTCGGTGCTCAGTGCTCAGGGTGCTCAGTGCTCAGTACTCAGGGTGCTCAGTGCTCAGTTTTCTGGGTGCTGGGTGCTCAGTGCTCGGGGTGCTGGGTGCTCAGTGCTCAGGGTGCTGGGTGCTCAGTACTCAGGGTGCTCAGTGCTCAGGGTGCTGGGTGCTCAGTGCTCAGTACACAGGGTGCTGAGTGCTCAGTGCTCTGGGTGCTGGGTGCTCAGTTCTCAGTACTCAGGGTGCTGGCTGCTCAGTGCTCGGGGTGCTGGATGCTCAGTATTCAGGGTGCTGGGTGCTCAGTGCTCAGGGTGCTGGGTGCTCAGTACTCAGGGTGCTGGGTGCTCAGTGCTCAGGGTGCTGGGTGCTCAGTACTCAGGGTGCTGGGTCCTCAGTTCTCAGGGTGCTGGGTGCTCAGTGCTCGGGGTGCTCAGTACTCAGGGTGCTGTGTGTTCAGTGCTCAGGGTACTGGGTGCTCAGTACTCAGGGTGCTCGGTGCTTAGTACTCAGGGTGCTGGGTGCTCAGTACTCCGGGTGCTGGGTGCTCAGTGCTCGGGGTGCTCGGTGCTCAGTGCTCAGGGTGCTGGGTGCTCAGTACTCAGGGTGCTCTTTGCTCCGGGTCCTGGGTGCTCAGTACTCAGGGTGCTGGGTGCTCAATACTCAGGGTTCTCAGTGCTCAGTACTCAGGGTGCTCAGTGCTCAGTACTCAGGGTTCTCAGTGCTCAGGGTGCTGGGTGCTCAGTGCTCGGGGTGCTGGGTGCTCAGTGCTCAGGGTGCTGGGTGCTCAGTGCTCAGGGTGCTGGGTGCTCAGTGCTCAGGGTGCTCGGTGCTCAGTGCTCAGGTTGCTGGGTGCTCAGTACTCAGGGTGCTTGGTGCTCAGTACTCAGGGTGCTCATTGCTCAGTACTCAGGGTGCTCAGTGCTCAGTACTCAGGGTGCTCAGTGCTCAGGGTGCTAGGTGCTCAGTGCTCGGGGTGCTGGGTGCTCAGTCCTCAGGGTGCTGGGTGCTCAGTGCTCAGGGTGCTCTGTGCTCAGTGCACAGGATGCTGGGTGCTCAGTACTCAGGGTGCTGGGTGCTTAGTGCTCGGGGTGCTGGGTGCTCAGTACTCAGGGTGCTGGGTGCTCAGTACTCGGGTGCTCGGTGCTCAGTGCTCAGGGTGCTGGGTGCTCAGTGCTCTGGGTGCTGGGTGCTCAGTGCTCAGTACTCAGGGTGCTGGGTGCTCAGTGCTCGGGGTGCAGGGTGCTCAGTGCTCAGTACTCAGGGTGCTGGGTGCTCAGTGCTCAGGGTGCTGGGTGCTCAGTGCTCAGGGTGCTGGGTGCTCAGTACTCAGGGTGCTGGGTGCTCAGTACTCAGGGTGCTGGGTGCTCAGTACTCAGGATGCTGGGTGCTCAGTGCTCAGGGTGCTGGGTGCTCAGTACTCAGGGTGCTGGGTGCTCAGTACTCAGGATGCTGGGTGCTCAGTGCTCAGGGTGCTGGGTGCTCAGTGCTCATGGTGCTGGGTGCTCAGTGCTCGGGGTGCTGGGTGCTCAGTACTCAGGGTGCTGGGTGCTCAGTGCTCGGGGTGCTCGGTGCTCAGTACGCTGGGTGCTCAGTACTCAGGGTGCTGGGTGCTCAGTACTCAGGGTGCTCAGTGCTCAGTACTTAGGGTGCTCAGTGCTCAGTGCTCAGGGTGCTGGGTGCTCAGTGCTCGGGGTGCTGGGTGCTCAGTGCTCGGGGTGCTGGGTGCTCAGTGCTCGGGGTGCTGGGTGCTCAGTGCTCAGGGTGCTGGGTGCTCAGTGCTCAGAGTGCTGGGTGCTCAGTACTCAGGGTGCTCGGTGCTCAGTACTCAGAGTGCTCAGTGCTCAGTACTCAGCGTGCTGGGTGCTCAGTGCTCTGGGTGCTCGGTGCTCAGTACTCAGGGTGCTCAGTGCTCAGTACTCAGCGTGCTGGGTGCTCAGTGCTCAGGGTGCTGGGTGCTCAGTACTCAGGGTGCTGGGTGCTTAGTACTCAGGGTGCTCGGTCCTCAGTGCTCAGGGTGCTGGGTGCTCAGTACTCAGGGTGCTGGGTGCTCAGTGCTCAGGGTGCTCAGTGCTCAGTACTCAGGGTGCTCGGTGCTCAGTGCTCAGGGTGCTCAGTGCTCAGTACTCAGGGTGCTCAGTGCTCAGTTCTCTGGGTGCTGGGTGCTCAGTGCTCGGGGTGCGGGGTGCTCAGTGCTCAGGGTGCTGGGTGCTCAGTACTCAGGGTGCTCAGTGCTCAGGGTGCTGGGTGCTCAGTGCTCAGTACACAGGGTGCTGAGTGCTCAGTGCTCTGGGTGCTGGGTGCTCAGTTCTCAGTACTCAGGGTGCTGGCTGCTCAGTGCTCGGGGTGCTGGATGCTCAGTATTCAGGGTGCTGGGTGCTCAGTGCTCAGGGTGCTGGGTGCTCAGTGCTCAGGGTGCTGGGTGCTCAGTGCTCAGGGTGCTGGGTGCTCAGTACTCAGGGTGCTGGGTCCTCAGTTCTCAGGGTGCTGGGTGCTCAGTGCTCGGGGTGCTCAGTACTCAGGGTGCTGTGTGTTCAGTGCTCAGGGTACTGGGTGCTCAGTACTCAGGGTGCTCGGTGCTTAGTACTCAGGGTGCTGGGTGCTCAGTACTCTGGGTGCTGGGTGCTCATTGCTCGGGGTGCTCGGTGCTCAGTGCTCAGGGTGCTGGGTGCTCAGTACTCAGGGTGATCTTTGCTCCGGGTCCTGGGTGCTCAGTACTCAGGGTGCTGGGTGCTCAATACTCAGGGTGCTCAGTGCTCAGTACTCAGGGTGCTCAGTGCTCAGTGCTCAGGGTGCTGGGTGCTCAGTGCTCGGGGTGCTGGGTGCTCAGTGCTCGGGGTGCTGGGTGCTCAGTGCTCGGGCTGCTGTGTGCTCAGTGCTCAGGGTGCTGGGTGCTCAGTGCTCAGAGTGCTGGGTGCTCAGTACTCAGGGTGCTCGGTGCTCAGTACTCAGAGTGCTCAGTGCTCAGTACTCAGCGTGCTGGGTGCTCAGTGCTCTGGGTGCTCGGTGCTCAGTACTCAGGGTGCTCAGTGCTCAGTACTCAGCGTGCTGGGTGCTCAGTGCTCAGGGTGCTGGGTGCTTAGTACTCAGGGTGCTCGGTCCTCAGTGCTCAGGGTGCTGGGTGCTCAGTACTCAGGGTGCTGGGTGCTCAGTGCTCAGGGTGCTCAGTGCTCAGTACTCAGGGTGCTCGGTGCTCAGTGCTCAGGGTGCTCAGTGCTCAGTACTCAGGGTGCTCAGTGCTCAGTTTTCTGGGTGCTGGGTGCTCAGTGCTCGGGGTGCTGGGTGCTCAGTGCTCAGGGTGCTGGGTGCTCAGTACTCAGGGTGCTCAGTGCTCAGGGTGCTGGGTGCTCAGTGCTCAGTACACAGGGTGCTGAGTGCTCAGTGCTCTGGGTGCTGGGTGCTCAGTTCTCAGTACTCAGGGTGCTGGCTGCTCAGTGCTCGGGGTGCTGGATGCTCAGTATTCAGGGTGCTGGGTGCTCAGTGCTCAGGGTGCTGGGTGCTCAGTACTCAGGGTGCTGGGTGCTCAGTGCTCAGGGTGCTGGGTGCTCAGTACTCAGGGTGCTGGGTCCTCAGTTCTCAGGGTGCTGGGTGCTCAGTGCTCGGGGTGCTCAGTACTCAGGGTGCTGTGTGTTCAGTGCTCAGGGTACTGGATGCTCAGTACTCAGGGTGCTCGGTGCTTAGTACTCAGGGTGCTGGGTGCTCAGTACTCCGGGTGCTGGGTGCTCAGTGCTCGGGGTGCTCGGTGCTCAGTGCTCAGGGTGCTGGGTGCTCAGTACTCAGGGTGCTCTTTGCTCCGGGTCCTGGGTGCTCAGTACTCAGGGTGCTGGGTGCTCAATACTCAGGGTTCTCAGTGCTCAGTACTCAGGGTGCTCAGTGCTCAGTACTCAGGGTTCTCAGTGCTCAGGGTGCTGGGTGCTCAGTGCTCGGGGTGCTGGGTGCTCAGTGCTCAGGGTGCTGGGTGCTCAGTGCTCAGGGTGCTGGGTGCTCAGTGCTCAGGGTGCTCGGTGCTCAGTGCTCAGGTTGCTGGGTGCTCAGTACTCAGGGTGCTTGGTGCTCAGTACTCAGGGTGCTCATTGCTCAGTACTCAGGGTGCTCAGTGCTCAGTACTCAGGGTGCTCAGTGCTCAGGGTGCTAGGTGCTCAGTTCTCGGGGTGCTGGGTGCTCAGTCCTCAGGGTGCTGGGTGCTCAGTGCTCAGGGTGCTCTGTGCTCAGTGCACAGGATGCTGGGTGCTCAGTACTCAGGGTGCTGGGTGCTTAGTGCTCGGGGTGCTGGGTGCTCAGTACTCAGGGTGCTGGGTGCTCAGTACTCGGGTGCTCGGTGCTCAGTGCTCAGGGTGCTGGGTGCTCAGTGCTCTGGGTGCTGGGTGCTCAGTGCTCAGTACTCAGGGTGCTGGGTGCTCAGTGCTCGGGGTGCAGGGTGCTCAGTGCTCAGTACTCAGGGTGCTGGGTGCTCAGTGCTCAGGGTGCTGGGTGCTCAGTGCTCAGGGTGCTGGGTGCTCAGTGCTCAGGGTGCTGGGTACTCAGTGCTCGAGGTGCTGGGTGCTCAGTACTCAGGGTGCTGGGTGCTCAGTACTCAGGGTGCTGGGTGCTCAGTGCTCGGGGTGCTGGGTGCTCAGTGCTCGGGGTGCTGGGTACTCAGTAGTCGGGGTGCTCGCTGCACAGTACTCAGGGTGCTGGGTGCTCAGTGCTCAGGGTGCTGGGTGCTCAGTACTCAGGGTGCTCTGTGCTTAGTACTCAGGGTGCTGGGTGCTCAGTACTCAGGGTGCTGGGTGTGGAGTGCTCGGGGTGCTCGGTGCTCAGTACTCAGGGTGCTGGGTGCTCAGTGCTCGGGGTGCTCGGTGCTCAGTACGTTGGGTGCTCACTACTCAGGGTGCTGGGTGCTCATTGCTCAGGGTGCTGGGTGCTCAATGCTCAGTGTGCTGGGTGCTCAGTGCTCAGGGTGCTGGGTGCTCAATACTCAGGGTGCTGGGTGTGCAGTGCTCGGGGTGCTGGGTGCTCAGTGCTCAGGGTGCTGGGTGCTCAGTGCTCAGCGTGCTGGGTGCTCAGTACTCGGGGTGCTGGGTGCTCAGTACTCATGGTGCGGGGTGCTCAGTACCCAGGGTGCTGCGTGATCAGTACTCGGGTGCTGGGTGCTCAGTGCTCAGGGTGCTGGGTGCTCAGTACTCAGGGTGCTCGGTGCTTAGTACTCAGGGTGCTGGGTGCTCAGTACTTCGGGTGCTGGGTGCTCAGTGCTCGGGGTGCTCGGTGCTCAGTACGTTGGGTGCTCAGTGCTCAGTACTCAGGGTTCTCAGTGCTCAGGGTGCTGGGTGCTCAGTGCTCGGGGTGCTGGGTGCTCAGTGCTCGGGGTGCTGGGTGCTCAGTGCTCAGGGTGCTGGGTGCTCAGTACTCAGGGTGCTGGGTGCTCGGTGCTCAGGGTGCTGGGTGCTCAGTGCTCAGGGTGCTGGGTGCTCGGTGCTCGGGGTGCTGGGTGCTCAGTGCTCGGGGTGCTCGGTGCTCAGTACTCAGGGTGCTCAGTGCTCAGTACTCAGGGTGCTGGGTGCTCAGTGCTCAGGGTGCTGGGTGCTCAGTACTCAGGGTGCTGGGTGCTCGGTGCTCAGTACGCTGGGTGCTCAGTACTCAGGGTGCTGGGTGCTCAGTACTCAGGGTGCTCGGTGCTCACTACTCAGGGTGCTGGGTGCTCAGTGCTCGGGGTGCTGGGTGCTCAGTACTCAGGGTGCTGGGTGCTCAGTGCTCGGGGTACTCGGTGCTCAGTACGCTGGGTGCTCAGTACTCAGGGTGCTGGGTGCTCAGTACTCAGGGTGCTCAGCGCTCAGTACTTAGGGTGCTCAGTGCTCAGTGCTCAGGGTGCTGGGTGCTCAGTGCTCGGGGTGCTGGGTGCTCAGTGCTCGGGTTGCTGGGTGCTCAGTGCTCGGGGTGCTGGGTGCTCAGTGCTCAGGGTGCTGGGTGCTCAGTGCTCACAGTGCTGGGTGCTCAGTACTCAGGGTGCTCGGTGCTAGGTACTCAGAGTGCTCAGAGCTCAGTACTCAGCGTGCTGGGTGCTCAGTGCTCAGGGTGCTCGGTGCTCAGTACTCAGGGTGCTCAGTGCTCAGTACTCACCTTGCTGGGTGCTCAGTGCTCAGGGTGCTGGGTGCTCAGTACTCAGGGTCCTGGGTGCCTAGTACTCAGGGTGCTCGGTCCTCAGGGCTCAGGGTGCTGGGTGCTCAGTACTCAGGGTGCTGGGGGCTCAGTACTCAGGGAGCTGGGTGCTCAGTACTCAGGGTGATCTCTTCTCAGTACTCAGGTTGCTATGTGCTCAGTGCTCGGGGTGCTGGGTGCTCAGTACTCGGGGTGCTCAGTGCTCAGTACTCAGGGTGCTGGGTGCTCAGTGCTCAGTGCTCAGGGTGCTCAGTGCTCAGGGTGCTGGGTGCTCAGGGTGCTGGGTGCTCAGTGCTCGGGGTGCTGGTTGCTCAGTGCTCAGGGTGCTGGGTGCTCAGTGTTCAGTGCTCAGGGTGCTGGGTGCTCAGTGCTCAGTGCTCAGGGTGCTGGGTGTTCAGTACTCAGGGTGCTGGGTGCTCAGTACTCGGGGTGCTCAGTGCTCAGTGCTCAGGGTGCTGGGTGTTCAGTACTCAGGGTGCTGGGTGCTCAGTACTCAGGGTGCTGGGTGCTCAGTACTCAAGGTGCTGGGTGCTCAGTGCTCAGGGTGCTGGGTGCTCAGTACTCAGGGTGCTGGGTGCTCAGTGCTCAGTGCTCAGGGTGCTGGGTGCTCAGTCCTCAGCGTGCTCAGTACTCAGTGTGCTCGGTGCTCAGTGCTCAGTACACAGGGTGTTCAGTACTCAGGGTGCTGGGTGCTCAGTGCTTGGGGTGCTGGGTGCTCAGTACTCAGGGTGCTGGGTGCTCAGTACTCAGGGTGCTGGGTGCTCAGTACTCAGGGTGCTGGGTGCTCAGTGCTCGGGGTGCTGGGTGCTCAGTGCTCAGGGTGATCGGTGCTCAGTGCTCAGGGTGCTGGATGCTCAGTCCTCAGGGTGCTCAGTGCTCAAGGTGCTGGGTGCTCAGTGCTCGGGGTGCTCGGTGCTCAGTACTCAGGGTGCTGAGTGCTCAGTACTCAGGGTGCTGGGTGCTCAGTACTCAGGGTGCTGGGTGCTCAGTACTCAGGATGCTGGGTGCACAGTGCTCAGGGTGCTGGGTGCTCAGTGCTCATGGTGCTGGGTGCTCAGTGCTCGGGGTGCTGGGTGCTCAGTGCTCGGGGTGCTGGGTGCTCAGTGCTCAGGGCTCAGGGTGCTTGGTGCTCAGTGATCAGTGCTCAGGGTGCTGGGTGCTCAGTGCTCCGGTTGCTCGGTGCTCAGTACTCAGGGTGCTGGGTGCTCAGTGCTCGGGGTGCTCGGTGCTCAGTATGTTGGGTGCTCACTACTCAGGGTGCTGGGTGCTCAGTGCTCAGGGTACTGGGTGCTCAGTGCTCAGGGTGCTGGGTGCTCAGTGCTCAGGGTGCTGGGTGTTCAGTACTCAGGGTGCTGCTTGCGCAGTGCTCGCGGTGCTGGGTGCTCAGTGCTCAGGGTGCTGGGTGCTCAGTGCTCAGGGTGCTGGGTGCTCAGTACTCGGGGTGCTGGGTGCTCAGTACTCAGGTTGCGGGCTGCTCAGTACTCAGGGTGCTGGGTGATCAGTACTCGGGTGCTGGGTGCTCAGTGCTCAGGGTGCTGGGTGCTCAGTGCTCGGGGTGCTGGGTGCTCAGTGCTCAGTACTCAGGGTGCTTGGTTGCTCAGTGCTCGGGGTGCTGGGTGCTCAGTGCTTAGTACTCAGGGTGCTGGGTGCTCAGTGCTCAGGGTGCTGGGTGCTCAGTGCTCAGGGTGCTGGGTGCTCAGTGCTCAGGGTGCTGGGTGCTCAGTACTCAGGGTGCTGGTTGCTCAGTGCTCAGAGTGCTGGGTGGTCAGTGCTCGGGGTGCTCAGTGCTCAGTGCTCAATGTGCTGGGTGCTCAGTACTCAGGGTGCTCATTGCACAGGGTCCTGGGTGCTCAGTACTCAGGGTGGTGGGTGCTCAGTGCTCAGGGTGCTCGGTGCTCAGTACGTTGGGTGCTCAGTACTCAGGGTGCTGGGTGCTCAGTGCTCAGGGTGCTGGGTGCTCAGTGCTCAGGGTGTTGGGTGTTCAGTGCTCAGGGTGCTGCGTGCTCGGTGCTCGGGGTGCTGGGTGCTCAGTGTTCGGGGTGCTCGGAGCTCAATACTCAGGGTGCTCACTGCTCAGTACTCCGGCTCCTGGGTGCTCAGTGCTTAGTACTCAGGGTGCTGGGTGCTCAGTGCTCAGGGTGCTGGGTGCTCAGTGCTCAGGGTGCTGGGTGCTCAGTGCTCAGGATGCTGGGTGCTCAGTACTCAGGGTGCTGGGTGCTCAGTACTCAGGGTGCTGGGTTCTTAGTACTCAGGGTGCTCAGTGCTCAGTACTTAGGGTGCTCAGTGCTCAGTGCTCGGGGTGCTGGGTGCTCAGTGCTCGGGGTGCTGGGTGCTCAGTGCTCGGGGTGCTGGGTGCTCAGTGCTCAGGGTGCTGGGTGCTCAGTGCTCAGAGTGCTCTGTTCTCAATACTCACGGTGCTCGGTGCTCAGTACTCAGAGTGCTCAGTGCTCAGTACTCAGCGTGCTGGGTGCTCAGTGCTCAGGGTGCTGGGTGCTCAGTACTCAGGGTGCTGGGTGCTTAGTATTCAGGGTGCTCGGTCCTCAGTGCTCAGGGTGCTGGGTGCTCAGTACTCAGGGAGCTGGGTGCTCAGTGCTCAGGGTGCTCAGTGCTCAGTACTCAGGGTGCTCGGTGCTCAGTGCTCAGGGTGCTCAGTGCTCAGTACTCAGGGTGCTGGGTGCTCAGTGCTCTGGGTGCTGGGTGCTCAGTGCTCGGGGTGCTGGGTGCTCAGTGCTCAGGGTGCTGGCTGCTCAGTACTCAGGGTGCTCAGTGATCAGGGTGCTGGGTGCTCAGTGCTCGGGGTGCTGGGTACTCAGTGCTCAGTACACAGGGTGCTGAGTGCTCAGTGCTCAGGGTGCTGGGTGCTCAGGGTGCTGGGTGCTCAGTGCTCGGGGTGATGGTTGCTCAGTGCTCAGGGTGCTGGGTGCTCAGTGCTCAGTGCTCAGGGTGCTGGCTGCTCAGTGCTCAGTGCTCTGGGTGCTGGGTGATCAGAACTCAGGGTGCTCATTGCTCAGGGTGCTGGGTGCTCAGTACTCATGGTGCTGGGTGCTCAGTACTCAGGGTGCTCAGTGCTCAGTACTCAGGGTGCTGGGTGCTCAGTGCTCAGGGTGCTGGGTGCTCAGTACTCAGGGTGCTGGGTGCTCGGTGCTCAGGGTGCTGGGTGCTCAGTGCTCAGGGTGCTGGGTGCTCGGTGCTCGGGGTGCTGGGTGCTCAGTGCTCGGGGTGCTCGGTGCTCAGTACTCAGGGTGCTCAGTGCTCAGTACTCAGGGTGCTGGGTGCTCAGTGCTCCGGGTGCTGGGTGCTCAGTACTCAGGGTTCTGGGTGCTCGGTGCTCAATACGCTGGGTGCTCAGTACTCAGGGTGCTGGGTGCTCAGTACTCAGGGTGCTCGGTGCTCACTCCTCAGGGTGCTGGGTGCTCAGTGCCCGGGGTGCTGGGTGCTCAGTACTCAGGGTGCTGGGTGCTCAGTGCTCGGGGTGCTCGGTGCTCAGTACGCTGGGTGCTCAGTACTCAGGGTGCTGGGTGCTCAGTACTTAGGGTGCTGGGTGCTCAGTGCTCAGTGCTCAGGGTCCTGGGTGCTCAGTCCTCAGGGTGCTCAGTACTCAGGGTGCTCGGTGCTCAGTGCTCAGTACTCAGGGTGTTCAGTACTCAGGGTGCTGGGTGCTCAGTGCTTGGGGTGCTGGGTGCTCAGTACTCAGGGTGCTGGGTGCTCAGTACTCAGGGTGCTGGGTGCTCAGTACTCAGGGTGCTGGGTGCTCAGTGCTCGGGGTGCTGGGTGCTCAGTGCTCAGGGTGATCGGTGCTCAGTGCTCAGGGTGCTGGGTGCTCAGTCCTCAGGGTGCTCAGTGCTCAAGTTGCTGGGTGCTCAGTGCTCGGGGTGCTCGGTGCTCAGTACTCAGGGTGCTGAGTGCTCAGTACTCAGGGTGCTGGGAGCTCAGTACTCAGGGTGCTGGGTGCTCAGTACTCAGGGTGCTGGGTGCTCAGTTCTCAGGGTGCTGGGTGCTCAGTGCTCAGGGTGCTGGGTGCTCAGTGCTCGGGGTGCTGGGTGCTCAGTGCTCGGGGTGCTGGGTGCTCAGTGCTCAGGGCTCAAGGTGCTGGGTGCTCAGTGATCAGTGCTCAGGGTGCTGGGTGCTCAGTGCTCCGGTTGCTCGGTGCTCAGTACTCAGGGTACTGGGTGCTCAGTGCTCGGGGTGCTCGGTGCTCAGTACGTTGGGTGCTCACTACTCAGGGTGCTGGGTGCTCAGTGCTCAGGGTACTGGGTGCTCAGTGCTCAGGGTGCTGGGTGCTCAGTGCTCAGGGTGCTGGGTGTTCAGTACTCAGGGTGCTGGGTGCGCAGTGCTCGCGGTGCTGGGTGCTCAGTGCTCAGGGTGCTGGGTGCTCAGTGCTCAGGGTGCTGGGTGCTCAGTACTCGGGGTGCTGGGTGCTCAGTACTCAGGTTGCGGGCTGCTCAGTACTCAGGGTGCTGGGTGATCAGTACTCGGGTGCTGGGTGCTCAGTGCTCAGTACTCAGGGTGCTTGGGTGCTCAGTGCTCGGGGTGCTGGGTGCTCAGTGCTCAGTACTCAGGGTGCTGGGTGCTCAGTGCTCAGGGTGCTGGGTGCTCAGTGCTCAGGGTGCTGGGTGCTCAGTGCTCAGGGTGCTGGGTGCTCAGTGCTCAGGGTGCTGGGTGCTCAGTACTCAGGGTGCTGGGTGCTCAGTCCTCAGAGTGCTGGGTGGTCAGTGCTCGGGGTGCTCGGTGCTCAGTGCTCAATGTGCTGGGTGCTCAGTACTCAGGGTGCTCATTGCACAGGGTCCTGGGTGCTCAGTACTCAGGGTGCTGGGTGCTCAGTGCTCAGGGTGCTCGGTGCTCAGTACGTTGGGTGCTCAGTACTCAGGGTGCTGGGTCCTCAGTGCTCAGGGTGCTGGGTGCTCACTACTCAGGGTGCTGGGTGCTCAGAGCTCGGGGTGCTGGGTGCTCAGTACTCAGGGTGCTGGGTGCTCAGTTCTCGGGGTGCTCGGTGCTCAGTACGCTGGGTGGTCAGTACTCAGGGTGCTGGGTGCTCAGTACTCAGGGTGCTCGGTGCTCCCTACTCAGGGTGCTGGGTGCTCAGTACTCAGGGTGCTGGGTGCTCGGTGCTCAATACGCTGGGTGCTCAGTACTCAGGGTGCTGGGTGCTCAGTACTCAGGGTGCTTGGTGCTCACTACTCAGGGTGCTGGGTGCTCAGTGCTCGGGGTGCTTGGTGCTCAGTACTCAGGGTGCTGGGTGCTCAGTGCTCGGGGTGCTCGGTGCTCAGTACGCTGGGTGCTCAGTACTCAGGGTGCTGGGTGCTCAGTACTCAGGGTGCTCAGTGCTCAGTACTTAGGGTGCTCAGTGCTCAGTGCTCAGGGTGCTGGGTGCTCAGTGCTCGGGGTGCTGGGTGCTCAGTGCTCGGGGTGCTGGGTGCTCAGTGCTCAGGGTGCTGGGTGCTCAGGGCTCAGGTTGCTGGGTGCTCAGTACTCAGGGTGCTCGGTGCTCAGTACTCAGGGTTCTCAGTGCTCAGTGCTCAGGGTGCTGGGTGCTCAGTTCTCAGGGTGCTCAGTGCTCAGCACTCGGGGTGCTGGGTGCTCAGTGCTCAGGGTGCTCAGTGCTCAGCACTCGGGGTGCTGGGTGCTCAGTGCTCAGGGTGCTCAGTGCTCGGGGAGCTGGGTGCTCAGTGCTCGGAGTTCTGCGTGCTCAGTACTCAGGGTGCTGTGTGCTCAGTGCTCAGTACTCAGCGTGCTGGGTGCTCAGTGCTCAGAGTGTTGGGTGCTCAGTACTCAGGGTGCTGGGTGCTCAGTGCTCAGTGCTCAGGGTGCTCAGTGCTCAGGGTGCTGGATGCTCAGGGTGCTGGGTGCTCAGTGCTCGGGGTGCTGGTTGCTCAGTGCTCAGGGTGCTGGTGGCTCAGTGCTCAGTGCTCAGGGTGCTGGGTGCTCAGTGCTCAGTGCTCAGGGTGCTGGGTGTTCAGTACTCAGGGTGCTGGGTGCTCAGTACTCAGGGTGCTTGGTGCTCAGTGCTCAGGGTGCTGGTTGCTCAGTGCTCAGGGTGCTGGGTGCTCACTACTCAGGGTGCTGGGTGCTCAGAGCTCGGGGTGCTGGGTGCTCAGTACTCAGGGTGCTGGGTGCTCAGTTCTCGGGGTGCTCGGTGCTCAGTACGCTGGGTGGTCAGTACTCAGGGTGCTGGGTGCTCAGTACTCAGGGTGCTCGGTGCTCCCTACTCAGGGTGCTGGGTGCTCAGTACTCAGGGTGCTGGGTGCTCAATACGCTGGGTGCTCAGTACTCAGGGTGCTGGGTGCTCAGTACTCAGGGTGCTCGGTGCTCACTACTCAGGGTGCTGGGTGCTCAGTGCTCGGGGTGCTGGGTGCTCAGTACTCAGGGTGCTGGGTGCTCAGTGCTCGGGGTGCTCGGTGCTCAGTACGCTGGGTGCTCAGTACTCAGGGTGCTGGGTGCTCAGTACTCAGGGTGCTCAGTGCTCAGTACTTAGGGTGCTCAGTGCTCAGTGCTCAGGGTGCTGGGTGCTCAGTGCTCGGGGTGCTGGGTGCTCAGTGCTCGGGGTGCTGGGTGCTCAGTGCTCAGGGTGCTGGGTGCTCAGGGCTCAGGTTGCTAGGTGCTCAGTACTCAGGGTGCTCGGTGCTCAGTACTCAGGGTTCTCAGTGCTCAGTGCTCAGGGTGCTGGGTGCTCAGTTCTCAGGGTGCTCAGTGCTCAGCACTCGGGGTGCTGGGTGCTCAGTGCTCAGGGTGCTCAGTGCTCAGCACTCGGGGTGCTGGGTGCTCAGTGCTCAGGGTGCTCAGTGCTCGGGGAGCTGGGTGCTCAGTGCTCGGAGTTCTGCGTGCTCAGTACTCAGGGTGCTGTGTGCTCAGTGCTCAGTACTCAGCGTGCTGGGTGCTCAGTGCTCAGAGTGTTGGGTGCTCAGTACTCAGGGTGCTGGGTGCTCAGTGCTCAGTGCTCAGGGTGCTCAGTGCTCAGGGTGCTGGGTGCTCAGGGTGCTGGGTGCTCAGTGCTCAGGGTGCTGGTTGCTCAGTGCTCAGGGTGCTGGTGGCTCAGTGCTCAGTGCTCAGGGTGCTGGGTGCTCAGTGCTCAGTGCTCAGGGTGCTGGGTGTTCAGTACTCAGGGTGCTGGGTGCTCAGTACTCAGGGTGCTTGGTGCTCAGTGCTCAGGGTGCTGGTTGCTCAGTGCTCAGGGTGCTGGGTGCTCAGTACTCAGGGTGCTGGGTGCTCAGTACTCAGGGTGCTCAGTGCTCAGTGCTCTGGGTGCTGGGTGCTCAGTGCTCGGGGTGCTGGGTGCTCAGTGCTCAGGGTGCTTGGTGCTCAGTACTCAGGGTGCTCAGTGCTCAGGGTGCTGGGTGCTCAGTGCTCGGGGTGCTGGGTACTCAGTGCTCAGTACACAGGGTGCTGAGTGCTCAGTGCTCGGGGTGCTGGGTGCTCAGTGCTCGGGGTGCTGGATGCTCAGTACTCAGGGTGCTGGGTGCTCAGTGCTCAGGGTGCTGGGTGCTCAGTACTCAGGGTGCTGGGTGCTCAGTGCTCAGGGTGCTGGGTCCTCAGTGCTCAGGGTGCTGGGTGCTCAGTGCTCAGGGTGCTCAGTGCTCAGTACTCAGGGTGCTCGGTGCTCAGTGCTCAGGGTGCTCAGTGCTCAGTACTCAGGGTGCTCAGTGCTCAGTTCTCTGGGTGCTGGGTGCTCAGTGCTCGGGGTGCGGGGTGCTCAGTGCTCAGGGTGCTGGGTGCTCAGTACTCAGGGTGCTCAGTGCTCAGGGTGCTGGGTGCTCAGTGCTCAGTACACAGGGTGCTGAGTGCTCAGTGCTCTGGGTGCTGGGTGCTCAGTTCTCAGTACTCAGGGTGCTGGCTGCTCAGTGCTCGGGGTGCTGGATGCTCAGTATTCAGGGTGCTGGGTGCTCAGTGCTCAGGTTGCTGGGTGCTCAGTACTCAGGGTGCTGGGTGCTCAGTGCTCAGGGTGCTGGGTGCTCAGTACTCAGGGTGCTGGGTCCTCAGTTCTCAGGGTGCTGGGTGCTCAGTGCTCGGGGTGCTCAGTACTCAGGGTGCTGTGTGTTCAGTGCTCAGGGTACTGGGTGCTCAGTACTCAGGGTGCTCGGTGCTTAGTACTCAGGGTGCTGGGTGCTCAGTACTCTGGGTGCTGGGTGCTCATTGCTCGGGGTGCTCGGTGCTCAGTGCTCAGGGTGCTGGGTGCTCAGTACTCAGGGTGATCTTTGCTCCGGGTCCTGGGTGCTCAGTACTCAGGGTGCTGGGTGCTCAATACTCAGGGTGCTCAGTGCTCAGTACTCAGGGTGCTCAGTGCTCAGTGCTCAGGGTGCTGGGTGCTCAGTGCTCGGGGTGCTGGGTGCTCAGTGCTCGGGGTGCTGGGTGCTCAGTGCTCGGGCTGCTGTGTGCTCAGTGCTCAGGGTGCTGGGTGCTCAGTGCTCAGAGTGCTGGGTGCTCAGTACTCAGGGTGCTCGGTGCTCAGTACTCAGAGTGCTCAGTGCTCAGTACTCAGCGTGCTGGGTGCTCAGTGCTCTGGGTGCTCGGTGCTCAGTACTCAGGGTGCTCAGTGCTCAGTACTCAGCGTGCTGGGTGCTCAGTGCTCAGGGTGCTGGGTGCTTAGTACTCAGGGTGCTCGGTCCTCAGTGCTCAGGGTGCTGGGTGCTCAGTACTCAGGGTGCTGGGTGCTCAGTGCTCAGGGTGCTCAGTGCTCAGTACTCAGGGTGCTCGGTGCTCAGTGCTCAGGGTGCTCAGTGCTCAGTACTCAGGGTGCTCAGTGCTCAGTTTTCTGGGTGCTGGGTGCTCAGTGCTCGGGGTGCTGGGTGCTCAGTGCTCAGGGTGCTGGGTGCTCAGTACTCAGGGTGCTCAGTGCTCAGGGTGCTGGGTGCTCAGTGCTCAGTACACAGGGTGCTGAGTGCACAGTGCTCTGGGTGCTTGGTGCTCAGTTCTCAGTACTCAGGGTGCTGGCTGCTCAGTGCTCGGGGTGCTGGATGCTCAGTATTCAGGGTGCTGGGTGCTCAGTGCTCAGGGTGCTGGGTGCTCAGTACTCAGGGTGCTGGGTGCTCAGTGCTCAGGGTGCTGGGTGCTCAGTACTCAGGGTGCTGGGTCCTCAGTTCTCAGGGTGCTGGGTGCTCAGTGCTCGGGGTGCACAGTACTCAGGGTGCTGTGTGTTCAGTGCTCAGGGTACTGGGTGCTCAGTACTCAGGGTGCTCGGTGCTTAGTACTCAGGGTGCTGGGTGCTCAGTACTCCGGGTGCTGGGTGCTCAGTGCTCGGGGTGCTCGGTGCTCAGTGCTCAGGGTGCTGGGTGCTCAGTACTCAGGGTGCTCTTTGCTCCGGGTCCTGGGTGCTCAGTACTCAGGGTGCTGGGTGCTCAATACTCAGGGTTCTCAGTGCTCAGTACTCAGGGTGCTCAGTGCTCAGTACTCAGGGTTCTCAGTGCTCAGGGTGCTGGGTGCTCAGTGCTCGGGGTGCTGGGTGCTCAGTGCTCAGGGTGCTGGGTGCTCAGTGCTCAGGGTGCTGGGTGCTCAGTGCTCAGGGTGCTCGGTGCTCAGTGCTCAGGTTGCTGGGTGCTCAGTACTCAGGGTGCTTGGTGCTCAGTACTCAGGGTGCTCATTGCTCAGTACTCAGGGTGCTCAGTGCTCAGTACTCAGGGTGCTCAGTGCTCAGGGTGCTAGGTGCTCAGTGCTCGGGGTGCTGGGTGCTCAGTCCTCAGGGTGCTGGGTGCTCAGTGCTCAGGGTGCTCTGTGCTCAGTGCACAGGATGCTGGGTGCTCAGTACTCAGGGTGCTGGGTGCTTAGTGCTCGGGGTGCTGGGTGCTCAGTACTCAGGGTGCTGGGTGCTCAGTACTCGGGTGCTTGGTGCTCAGTGCTCAGGGTGCTGGGTGCTCAGTGCTCTGGGTGCTGGGTGCTCAGTGCTCAGTACTCAGGGT
Organism: Microtus oregoni; assembly: GCF_018167655.1. Lineage (NCBI taxonomy): Eukaryota > Metazoa > Chordata > Mammalia > Rodentia > Cricetidae > Microtus > Microtus oregoni. Next base: position 55,686 of record NW_024543470.1, on the reverse strand, counting down.
GCTGGGTGCTCAGTGCTCGGGGTGCAGGGTGCTCAGTGCTCAGTACTCAGGGTGCTGGGTGCTCAGTGCTCAGGGTGCTGGGTGCTCAGTGCTCAGGGTGCTGGGTGCTCAGTGCTCAGGGTGCTGGGTACTCAGTGCTCGAGGTGCTGGGTGCTCAGTACTCAGGGTGCTGGGTGCTCAGTACTCAGGGTGCTGGGTGCTCAGTGCTCGGGGTGCTGGGTGCTCAGTGCTCGGGGTGCTGGGTACTCAGTAGTCGGGGTGCTCGCTGCACAGTACTCAGGGTGCTGGGTGCTCAGTGCTCAGGGTGCTGGGTGCTCAGTACTCAGGGTGCTCTGTGCTTAGTACTCTGGGTGCTGGGTGCTCAGTACTCCGGGTGCTGGGTGCTCAGTGCTCGGGGTGCTCGGTGCTCAGTACTCAGGGTGCTGGGTGCTCAGTGCTCGGGGTGCTCGGTGCTCAGTACGTTGGGTGCTCACTACTCAGGGTGCTGGGTGCTCATTGCTCAGGGTGCTGGGTGTTCAATGCTCAGCGTGCTGGGTGCTCAGTGCTCAGGGTGCTGGGTGCTCAATACTCAGGGTGCTGGGTGTGCAGTGCTCGGGGTGCTGGGTGCTCAGTGCTCAGGGTGCTGGGTGCTCAGTGCTCAGCGTGCTGGGTGCTCAGTACTCGGGGTGCTGGGTGCTCAGTACTCATGGTGCGGGGTGCTCAGTACCCAGGGTGCTGCGTGATCAGTACTCGGGTGCTGGGTGCTCAGTGCTCAGGGTGCTGGGTGCTCAGTACTCAGGGTGCTCGGTGCTTAGTACTCAGGGTGCTGGGTGCTCAGTACTTCGGGTGCTGGGTGCTCAGTGCTCGGGGTGCTCGGTGCTCAGTGCTCAAGGTGCTGGGTGCTCAGTACTCAGGGTGCTCATTGCTCAGGGTGCTCGGTGCTCAGTACGTTGGGTGCTCAGTGCTCAGTACTCAGGGTTCTCAGTGCTCAGGGTGCTGGGTGCTCAGTGCTCGGGGTGCTGGGTGCTCAGTGCTCGGGGTGCTGGGTGCTCAGTGCTCAGGGTGCTGGGTGCTCAGTACTCAGGGTGCTGGGTGCTCGGTGCTCAGGGTGCTGGGTGCTCAGTGCTCAGGGTGCTGGGTGCTCGGTGCTCGGGGTGCTGGGTGCTCAGTGCTCGGGGTGCTCGGTGCTCAGTACTCAGGGTGCTCAGTGCTCAGTACTCAGGGTGCTGGGTGCTCAGTGCTCAGGGTGCTGGGTGCTCAGTACTCAGGGTGCTGGGTGCTCGGTGCTCAGTACGCTGGGTGCTCAGTACTCAGGGTGCTGGGTGCTCAGTACTCAGGGTGCTCGGTGCTCACTACTCAGGGTGCTGGGTGCTCAGTGCTCGGGGTGCTGGGTGCTCAGTACTCAGGGTGCTGGGTGCTCAGTGCTCGGGGTACTCGGTGCTCAGTACGCTGGGTGCTCAGTACTCAGGGTGCTGGGTGCTCAGTACTCAGGGTGCTCAGCGCTCAGTACTTAGGGTGCTCAGTGCTCAGTGCTCAGGGTGCTGGGTGCTCAGTGCTCGGGGTGCTGGGTGCTCAGTGCTCGGGTTGCTGGGTGCTCAGTGCTCGGGGTGCTGGGTGCTCAGTGCTCAGGGTGCTGGGAGCTCAGTGCTCAGAGTGCTGGGTGCTCAGTACTCAGGGTGCTCGGTGCTAGGTACTCAGAGTGCTCAGAGCTCAGTACTCAGCGTGCTGGGTGCTCAGTGCTCAGGGTGCTCGGTGCTCAGTACTCAGGGTGCTCAGTGCTCAGTACTCAGCTTGCTGGGTGCTCAGTGCTCAGGGTGCTGGGTGCTCAGTACTCAGGGTCCTGGGTGCCTAGTACTCAGGGTGCTCGGTCCTCAGGGCTCAGGGTGCTGGGTGCTCAGTACTCAGGGTGCTGGGGGCTCAGTACTCAGGGAGCTGGGTGCTCAGTACTCAGGGTGATCTCTTCTCAGTACTCAGGTTGCTATGTGCTCAGTGCTCGGGGTGCTGGGTGCTCAGTACTCGGGGTGCTCAGTGCTCAGTACTCAGGGTGCTGGGAGCTCAGTGCTCAGTGCTCAGGGTGCTCAGTGCTCAGGGTGCTGGGTGCTCAGGGTGCTGGGTGCTCAGTGCTCGGGGTGCTGGTTGCTCAGTGCTCAGGGTGCTGGGTGCTCAGTGTTCAGTGCTCAGGGTGCTGGGTGCTCAGTGCTCAATGCTCAGGGTGCTGGGTGTTCAGTACTCAGGGTGCTGGGTGCTCAGTACTCAGGGTGCTTGGTGCTCAGTGCTCAGGGTGCTGGTTGCTCAGTGCTCAGGATGCTGGGTGCTCAGTACTCAGGGTGCTGGGTACTCAGTACTCAGGGTGCTCGGTGTTCAGTACTCAGGGTGCTGGGTGCTCAGTACTCAAGGTGCTGGGTGCTCAGTGCTCAGGGTGCTGGGTGCTCAGTACTCAGGGTGCTGGGTGCTCAGTGCTCAGTGCTCAGGGTGCTGGGTGCTCAGTCCTCAGGGTGCTCAGTACTCAGTGTGCTCGGTGCTCAGTGCTCAGTACTCAGGGTGCTCAGTACTCAGGGTGCTGGGTGCTCAGTACTCAGGGTGCTGGGTGCTCAGTGCTCGGGGTGCTGGGTGCTCAGTGCTCAGGGTGATCGGTGCTCAGTGCTCAGGGTGCTGGATGCTCAGTCCTCAGGGTGCTCAGTGCTCAAGGTGCTGGGTGCTCAGTGCTCGGGGTGCTCGGTGCTCAGTACTTAGGGTGCTGAGTGCTCAGTACTCAGGGTGCTGGGTGCTCAGTACTCAGGGTGCTGGGTGCTCAGTACTCAGGATGCTGGGTGCTCAGTGCTCAGGGTGCTGGGTGCTCAGTGCTCATGGTGCTGGGTGCTCAGTGCTCGGGGTGCTGGGTGCTCAGTGCTCGGGGTGCTGGGTGCTCAGTGCTCAGGGCTCAGGGTGCTGGGTGCTCAGTGATCAGTGCTCAGGGTGCTGGGTGCTCAGTGCTCCGGTTGCTCGGTGCTCAGTACTCAGGGTGCTGGGTGCTCAGTGCTCGGTGTGCTCGGTGCTCAGTATGTTGGGTGCTCACTACTCAGGGTGCTGGGTGCTCAGTGCTCAGGGTACTGGGTGCTCAGTGCTCAGGGTGCTGGGTGCTCAGTGCTCAGGGTGCTGGGTGTTCAGTACTCAGGGTGCTGCTTGCGCAGTGCTCGCGGTGCTGGGTGCTCAGTGCTCAGGGTGCTGGGTGCTCAGTGCTCAGGGTGCTGGGTGCTCAGTACTCAGGTTGCGGGCTGCTCAGTACTCAGGGTGCTGGGTGATCAGTACTCGGGTGCTGGGTGCTCAGTGCTCAGGGTGCTGGGTGCTCAGTGCTCGGGGTGCTGGGTGCTCAGTGCTCAGTACTCAGGGTGCTTGGTTGCTCAGTGCTCGGGGTGCTGGGTGCTCAGTGCTTAGTACTCAGGGTGCTGGGTGCTCAGTGCTCAGGGTGCTGGGTGCTCAGTGCTCAGGGTGCTGGGTGCTCAGTGCTCAGGGTGCTGGGTGCTCAGTACTCAGGGTGCTGGTTGCTCAGTGCTCAGAGTGCTGGGTGGTCAGTGCTCGGGGTGCTCAGTGCTCAGTGCTCAATGTGCTGGGTGCTCAGTACTCAGGGTGCTCATTGCACAGGGTCCTGGGTGCTCAGTACTCAGGGTGGTGGGTGCTCAGTGCTCAGGGTGCTCGGTGCTCAGTACGTTGGGTGCTCAGTACTCAGGGTGCTGGGTGCTCAGTGCTCAGGGTGCTGCGTGCTCGGTGCTCGGGGTGCTGGGTGCTCAGTGTTCGGGGTGCTCGGAGCTCAATACTCAGGGTGCTCACTGCTCAGTACTCCGGCTGCTGGGTGCTCAGTGCTTAGTACTCAGGGTGCTGGGTGCTCAGTGCTCAGGGTGCTGGGTGCTCAGTGCTCAGGGTGCTGGGTGCTCAGTGCTCAGGGTGCTGGGTGCTCAGTACTCAGGGTGCTGGGTGCTCAGTACTCAGGGTGCTGGGTTCTTAGTACTCAGGGTGCTCAGTGCTCAGTACTTAGGGTGCTCAGTGCTCAGTGCTCGGGGTGCTGGGTGCTCAGTGCTCGGGGTGCTGGGTGCTCAGTGCTCGGGGTGCTGGGTGCTCAGTGCTCAGGGTGCTGGGTGCTCAGTGCTCAGAGTGCTCTGTTCTCAATACTCACGGTGCTCGGTGCTCAGTACTCAGAGTGCTCAGTGCTCAGTACTCAGCGTGCTGGGTGCTCAGTGCTCAGGGTGCTGGGTGCTCAGTACTCAGGGTGCTGGGTGCTTAGTATTCAGGGTGCTCGGTCCTCAGTGCTCAGGGTGCTGGGTGCTCAGTACTCAGGGTGCTGGGTGCTCAGTGCTCAGGGTGCTCAGTGCTCAGTACTCAGGGTGCTCGGTGCTCAGTGCTCAGGGTGCTCAGTGCTCAGTACTCAGGGTGCTGGGTGCTCAGTGCTCTGGGTGCTGGGTGCTCAGTGCTCGGGGTGCTGGGTGCTCAGTGCTCAGGGTGCTGGGTGCTCAGTACTCAGGGTGCTCAGTGCTCAGGGTGCTGGGTGCTCAGTGCTCGGGGTGCTGGGTACTCAGTGCTCAGTACACAGGGTGCTGAGTGCTCAGTGCTCAGGGTGCTGGGTGCTCAGGGTGCTGGGTGCTCAGTGCTCGGGGTGATGGTTGCTCAGTGCTCAGGGTGCTGGGTGCTCAGTGCTCAGTGCTCAGGGTGCTGGGTGCTCAGTGCTCAGTGCTCTGGGTGCTGGGTGATCAGTACTCAGGGTGCTCATTGCTCAGGGTGCTGGGTGCTCAGTACTCATGGTGCTGGGTGCTCAGTACTCAGGGTGCTCAGTGCTCAGTACTCAGGGTGCGGGGTGCTCAGTGCTCAGGGTGCTGGGTGCTCAGTACTCAGGGTGCTGGGTGCTCGGTGCTCAGGGTGCTGGGTGCTCAGTGCTCAGGGTGCTGGGTGCTCGGTGCTCGGGGTGCTGGGTGCTCAGTGCTCGGGGTGCTCGGTGCTCAGTACTCAGGGTGCTCAGTGCTCAGTACTCAGGGTGCTGGGTGCTCAGTGCTCAGGGTGCTGGGTGCTCAGTACTCAGGGTTCTGGGTGCTCGGTGCTCAATACGCTGGGTGCTCAGTACTCAGGGTGCTGGGTGCTCAGTACTCAGGGTGCTCGGTGCTCACTCCTCAGGGTGCTGGGTGCTCAGTGCTCGGGGTGCTGGGTGCTCAGTACTCAGGGTGCTGGGTGCTCAGTGCTCGGGGTGCTCGGTGCTCAGTACGCTGGGTGCTCAGTACTCAGGGTGCTGGGTGCTCAGTACTTAGGGTGCTGGGTGCTCAGTGCTCAGGGTCCTGGGTGCTCAGTCCTCAGGGTGCTCAGTACTCAGGGTGCTCGGTGCTCAGTGCTCAGTACTCAGGGTGTTCAGTACTCAGGGTGCTGGGTGCTCAGTGCTTGGGGTGCTGGGTGCTCAGTACTCAGGGTGCTGGGTGCTCAGTACTCAGAGTGCTGGGTGCTCAGTACTCAGGGTGCTGGGTGCTCAGTGCTCGGGGTGCTGGGTGCTCAGTGCTCAGGGTGATCGGTGCTCAGTGCTCAGGGTGCTGGGTGCTCAGTCCTCAGGGTGCTCAGTGCTCAAGTTGCTGGGTGCTCAGTGCTCGGGGTGCTCGGTGCTCAGTACTCAGGGTGCTGAGTGCTCAGTACTCAGGGTGCTGGGTGCTCAGTACTCAGGGTGCTGGGTGCTCAGTACTCAGGGTGCTGGGTGCTCAGTTCTCAGGGTGCTGGGTGCTCAGTGCTCAGGGGGCTGGGTGCTCAGTGCTCGGGGTGCTGGGTGCTCAGTGCTCGGGGTGCTGGGTGCTCAGTGCTCAGGGCTCAGGGTGCTGGGTGCTCAGTGATCAGTGCTCAGGGTGCTGGGTGCTCAGTGCTCCGGTTGCTCGGTGCTCAGTACTCAGGGTACTGGGTGCTCAGTGCTCGGGGTGCTCGGTGCTCAGTACGTTGGGTGCTCACTACTCAGGGTGCTGGGTGCTCAGTGCTCAGGGTACTGGGTGCTCAGTGCTCAGGGTGCTGGGTGCTCAGTGCTCAGGGTGCTGGGTGTTCAGTACTCAGGGTGCTGGGTGCGCAGTGCTCGCGGTGCTGGGTGCTCAGTGCTCAGGGTGCTGGGTGCTCAGTGCTCAGGGTGCTGGGTGCTCAGTACTCGGGGTGCTGGGTGCTCAGTACTCAGGTTGCGGGCTGCTCAGTACTCAGGGTGCTGGGTGATCAGTACTCGGGTGCTGGGTGCTCAGTGCTCAGGGTGCTGGGTGCTCAGTGCTCGGGGTGCTGGGTGCTCAGTGCTCAGTACTCAGGGTGCTTGGGTGCTCAGTGCTCGGGGTGCTGGGTGCTCAGTGCTCAGTACTCAGGGTGCTGGGTGCTCAGTGCTCAGGGTGCTGGGTGCTCAGTGCTCAGGGTGCTGGGTGCTCAGTGCTCAGGGTGCTGGGTGCTCAGTGCTCAGTGTGCTGGGTGCTCAGTACTCAGGGTGCTGGGTGCTCAGTCCTCAGAGTGCTGGGTGGTCAGTGCTCGGGGTGCTCGGTGCTCAGTGCTCAATGTGCTGGGTGCTCAGTACTCAGGGTGCTCATTGCACAGGGTCCTGGGTGCTCAGTACTCAGGGTGCTGGGTGCTCAGTGCTCAGGGTGCTCGGTGCTCAGTACGTTGGGTGCTCAGTACTCAGGGTGCTGGGTCCTCAGTGCTCAGGGTGCTGGGTGCTCACTACTCAGGGTGCTGGGTGCTCAGAGCTCGGGTTGCTGGGTGCTCAGTACTCAGGGTGCTGGGTGCTCAGTTCTCGGGGTGCTCGGTGCTCAGTACGCTGGGTGGTCAGTACTCAGGGTGCTGGGTGCTCAGTACTCAGGGTGCTCGGTGTTCCCTACTCAGGGTGCTGGGTGCTCAGTACTCAGGGTGCTGGGTGCTCGGTGCTCAATACGCTGGGTGCTCAGTACTCAGGGTGCTGGGTGCTCAGTACTCAGGGTGCTCGGTGCTCACTACTCAGGGTGCTGGGTGCTCAGTGCTCGGGGTGCTGGGTGCTCAGTACTCAGGGTGCTGGGTGCTCAGTGCTCGGGGTGCTCGGTGCTCAGTACGCTGGGTGCTCAGTACTCAGGGTGCTGGGTGCTCAGTACTCAGGGTGCTCAGTGCTCAGTACTTAGGGTGCTCAGTGCTCAGTGCTCAGGGTGCTGGGTGCTCAGGGCTCAGGTTGCTGGGTGCTCAGTACTCAGGGTGCTCGGTGCTCAGTACTCAGGGTTCTCAGTGCTCAGTGCTCAGGGTGCTGGGTGCTCAGTTCTCAGGGTGCTCAGTGCTCAGCACTCGGGGTGCTGGGTGCTCAGTGCTCAGGGTGCTCAGTGCTCAGCACTCGGGGTGCTGGGTGCTCAGTGCTCAGGGTGCTCAGTGCTCGGGGAGCTGGGTGCTCAGTGCTCGGAGTTCTGCGTGCTCAGTACTCAGGGTGCTGTGTGCTCAGTGCTCAGTACTCAGCGTGCTGGGTGCTCAGTGCTCAGAGTGTTGGGTGCTCAGTACTCAGGGTGCTGGGTGCTCAGTGCTCAGTGCTCAGGGTGCTCAGTGCTCAGGGTGCTGGGTGCTCAGGGTGCTGGGTGCTCAGTGCTCGGGGTGCTGGTTGCTCAGTGCTCAGGGTGCTGGTGGCTCAGTGCTCAGTGCTCAGGGTGCTGGGTGCTCAGTGCTCAGTGCTCAGGGTGCTGGGTGTTCAGTACTCAGGGTGCTGGGTGCTCAGTACTCAGGGTGCTTGGTGCTCAGTGCTCAGGGTGCTGGTTGCTCAGTGCTCAGGGTGCTGGGTGCTCACTACTCAGGGTGCTGGGTGCTCAGAGCTCGGGGTGCTGGGTGCTCAGTACTCAGGGTGCTGGGTGCTCAGTTCTCGGGGTGCTCGGTGCTCAGTACGCTGGGTGGTCAGTACTCAGGGTGCTGGGTGCTCAGTACTCAGGGTGCTCGGTGCTCCCTACTCAGGGTGCTGGGTGCTCAGTACTCAGGGTGCTGGGTGCTCAATACGCTGGGTGCTCAGTACTCAGGGTGCTGGGTGCTCAGTACTCAGGGTGCTCGGTGCTCACTACTCAGGGTGCTGGGTGCTCAGTGCTCGGGGTGCTGGGTGCTCAGTACTCAGGGTGCTGGGTGCTCAGTGCTCGGGGTGCTCGGTGCTCAGTACGCTGGGTGCTCAGTACTCAGGGTGCTGGGTGCTCAGTACTCAGGGTGCTCAGTGCTCAGTACTTAGGGTGCTCAGTGCTCAGTGCTCAGGGTGCTGGGTGCTCAGTGCTCGGGGTGCTGGGTGCTCAGTGCTCGGGGTGCTGGGTGCTCAGTGCTCAGGGTGCTGGGTGCTCAGGGCTCAGGTTGCTAGGTGCTCAGTACTCAGGGTGCTCGGTGCTCAGTACTCAGGGTTCTCAGTGCTCAGTGCTCAGGGTGCTGGGTGCTCAGTTCTCAGGGTGCTCAGTGCTCAGCACTCGGGGTCCTGGGTGCTCAGTGCTCAGGGTGCTCAGTGCTCAGCACTCGGGGTGCTGGGTGCTCAGTGCTCAGGGTGCTCAGTGCTCGGGGAGCTGGGTGCTCAGTGCTCGGAGTTCTGCGTGCTCAGTACTCAGGGTGCTGTGTGCTCAGTGCTCAGTACTCAGCGTGCTGGGTGCTCAGTGCTCAGAGTGTTGGGTGCTCAGTACTCAGGGTGCTGGGTGCTCAGTACTCAGGGTGCTTGGTGCTCAGTGCTCAGGGTGCTGGTTGCTCAGTGCTCAGGGTGCTGGGTGCTCACTACTCAGGGTGCTGGGTGCTCAGAGCTCGGGGTGCTGGGTGCTCAGTACTCAGGGTGCTGGGTGCTCAGTTCTCGGGGTGCTCGGTGCTCAGTACGCTGGGTGGTCAGTACTCAGGGTGCTGGGTGCTCAGTACTCAGGGTGCTCGGTGCTCCCTACTCAGGGTGCTGGGTGCTCAGTACTCAGGGTGCTGGGTGCTCAATACGCTGGGTGCTCAGTACTCAGGGTGCTGGGTGCTCAGTACTCAGGGTGCTCGGTGCTCACTACTCAGGGTGCTGGGTGCTCAGTGCTCGGGGTGCTGGGTGCTCAGTACTCAGGGTGCTGGGTGCTCAGTGCTCGGGGTGCTCGGTGCTCAGTACGCTGGGTGCTCAGTACTCAGGGTGCTGGGTGCTCAGTACTCAGGGTGCTCAGTGCTCAGTACTTAGGGTGCTCAGTGCTCAGTGCTCAGGGTGCTGGGTGCTCAGTGCTCGGGGTGCTGGGTGCTCAGTGCTCGGGGTGCTGGGTGCTCAGTGCTCAGGGTGCTGGGTGCTCAGGGCTCAGGTTGCTAGGTGCTCAGTACTCAGGGTGCTCGGTGCTCAGTACACAGGGTTCTCAGTGCTCAGTGCTCAGGGTGCTGGGTGCTCAGTTCTCAGGGTGCTCAGTGCTCAGCACTCGGGGTGCTGGGTGCTCAGTGCTCAGGGTGCTCAGTGCTCAGCACTCGGGGAGCTGGGTGCTCAGTGCTCAGGGTGCTCAGTGCTCGGGGAGCTGGGTGCTCAGTGCTCGGAGTTCTGCGTGCTCAGTACTCAGGGTGCTGTGTGCTCAGTGCTCAGTACTCAGCGTGCTGGGTGCTCAGTGCTCAGAGTGTTGGGTGCTCAGTACTCAGGGTGCTGGGTGCTCAGTGCTCAGTGCTCAGGGTGCTCAGTGCTCAGGGTGCTGGGTGCTCAGGGTGCTGGGTGCTCAGTGCTCGGGGTGCTGGTTGCTCAGTGCTCAGGGTGCTGGTGGCTCAGTGCTCAGTGCTCAGGGTGCTGGGTGCTCAGTGCTCAGTGCTCAGGGTGCTGGGTGTTCAGTACTCAGGGTGCTGGGTGCTCAGTACTCAGGGTGCTTGGTGCTCAGTGCTCAGGGTGCTGGTTGCTCAGTGCTCAGGGTGCTGGGTGCTCAGTACTCAGGGTGCTGGGTGCTCAGTACTCAGGGTGCTCAGTGCTCAGGGTGCTGGGTGCTCAGTACTCATGGTGCTGGGTGCTCAGTGCTCAGGGTGCTCAGTGCTCAGTACTCAGGGTGCTCAGTGCTCAGTGCTCTGGGTGCTGGGTGCTCAGTGCTCGGGGTGCTGGGTGCTCAGTGCTCAGGGTGCTGGGTGCTCAGTACTCAGGGTGCTCAGTGCTCAGGGTGCTGGGTGCTCAGTGCTCGGGGTGCTGGGTACTCAGTGCTCAGTACACAGGGTGCTGAGTGCTCAGTGCTCGGGGTGCTGGGTGCTCAGTGCTCGGGGTGCTGGATGCTCAGTACTCAGGGTGCTGGGTGCTCAGTGCTCAGGGTGCTGGGTGCTCAGTACTCAGGGTGCTGGGTGCTCAGTGCTCAGGGTGCTGGGTCCTCAGTGCTCAGGGTGCTGGGTGCTCAGTGCTCGGGGTGCTCGGTGCTCAGTGCTCAGGATGCTGGGTGATCAGTATTCAGGGTGCTCATTGCTCAGGGTGCTGGGTGCTCAGTACTCATGGTGCTGGGTGCTCAGTACTCAGGGTGCTCAGTGCTCAGTACTCAGGGTGCTGGGTGCTCAGTGCTCAGGGTGCTGGGTGTTCAGTACTCAGGGTGCTGGGTGCTCGGTGCTCAGGGTGCTGGGTGCTCAGTGCTCAGGGTGCTGGGTGCTCGGTGCTCGGGGTGCTGGGTGCTCAGTGCTCGGGGTGCTCGGTGCTCAGTACTCAGGGTGCTCAGTGCTCAGTACTCAGGGTGCTGGGTGCTCAGTGCTCAGGGTGCTGGGTGCTCAGTACTCAGGGTGCTGGGTGCTCGGTGCTCAGTACGCTGGGTGCTCAGTACTCAGGGTGCTGGGTGCTCAGTACTCAGGGTGCTCGGTGCTCACTACTCAGGGTGCTGGGTGCTCAGTGCTCGGGGTGCTGGGTGCTCAGTACTCAGGGTGCTGGGTGCTCAGTGCTCGGGGTGCACGGTGCTCAGTACGCTGGGTGCTCAGTACTCAGGGTGCTGGGTGCTCAGTACTCAGGGTGCTCAGTGCTCAGTACTTAGGGTGCTCAGTGCTCAGTGCTCAGGGTGCTGGGTGCTCAGTGCTCGGGTTGCTGGGTGCTCAGTGCTCGGGGTGCTGGGTGCTCAGTGCTCGGGGTGCTGGGTGCTCAGTGCTCAGGGTGCTGGGTGCTCAGTGCTCAGAGTGCTGGGTGCTCAGTACTCAGGGTGCTCGGTGCTCAGTACTCAGAGTGCTCAGTGCTCAGTACTCAGCGTGCTGGGTGCTCAGTGCTCTGGGTGCTCGGTGCTCAGTACTCAGTGTGCTCAGTGCTCAGTACTCAGCGTGCTGGGTGCTCAGTGCTCAGGGTGCTGGGTGCTCAGTACTCAGGGTGCTGGGTGCTTAGTACTCAGGGTGCTCGGTCCTCAGTGCTCAGGGTGCTGGGTGCTCAGTACTCAGGGTGCTGGGTGCTCAGTGCTCAGGGTGCTCAGTGCTCAGTACTCAGGGTGCTCCGTGCTCAGTGCTCAGGGTGCTCAGTGCTCAGTACTCAGGGTGCTCAGTGCTCAGTTCTCTGGGTGCTGGGTGCTCAGTGCTCGGGGTGCGGGGTGCTCAGTGCTCAGGGTGCTGGGTGCTCAGTACTCAGGGTGCTCAGTGCTCAGGGTGCTGGGTGCTCAGTGCTCAGTACACAGGGTGCTGAGTGCTCAGTGCTCTGGGTGCTGGGTGCTCAGTTCTCAGTACTCAGGGTGCTGGCTGCTCAGTGCTCGGGGTGCTGGATGCTCAGTATTCAGGGTGCTGGGTGCTCAGTGCTCAGGGTGCTGGGTGCTCAGTACTCAGGGTGCTGGGTGCTCAGTGCTCAGGGTGCTGGGTGCTCAGTGCTCGGGGTGCTCAGTACTCAGGGTGCTGTGTGTTCAGTGCTCAGGGTACTGGGTGCTCAGTACTCAGGGTGCTCGGTGCTTAGTACTCAGGGTGCTGGGTGCTCAGTACTCCGGGTGCTGGGTGCTCATTGCTCGGGGTGCTCGGTGCTCAGTGCTCAGGGTGCTGGGTGCTCAGTACTCAGGGTGATCTTTGCTCCGGGTCCTGGGTGCTCAGTACTCAGGGTGCTGGGTGCTCAATACTCAGGGTGCTCAGTGCTCAGTACTCAGGGTGCTCAGTGCTCAGTGCTCAGGGTGCTGGGTGCTCAGTGCTCGGGGTGCTGGGTGCTCAGTGCTCGGGGTGCTGGGTGCTCAGTGCTCGGGGTGCTGTGTGCTCAGTGCTCAGGGTGCTGGGTGCTCAGTGCTCAGGGTGCTGGGTGCTCAGTACTCAGGGTGCTCAGTGCTCAGGGTGCTGTGTGCTCAGTACTCATGGTGCTGGGTGCTCAGTGCTCAGGGTGCTGGGTGCTCAGTACTCAGGGTGCTGGGTGCTCAGTGCTCAGTGCTCAGGGTGCTGGGTGCTCAGTGCTCGGGGTGCTGGGTGCTCAGTGCTCGGGGTGCTGGGTGCTCAGTGCTCAGGGTGCTGGGTGCTCAGGGCTCAGGTTGCTAGGTGCTCAGTACTCAGGGTGCTCGGTGCTCAGTACTCAGGGTTCTCAGTGCTCAGTGCTCAGGGTGCTGGGTGCTCAGTTCTCAGGGTGCTCAGTGCTCAGCACTCGGGGTGCTGGGTGCTCAGTGCTCAGGGTGCTCAGTGCTCAGCACTCGGGGTGCTGGGTGCTCAGTGCTCAGGGTGCTCAGTGCTCGGGGAGCTGGGTGCTCAGTGCTCGGAGTTCTGCGTGCTCAGTACTCAGGGTGCTGTGTGCTCAGTGCTCAGTACTCAGCGTGCTGGGTGCTCAGTGCTCAGAGTGTTGGGTGCTCAGTACTCAGGGTGCTGGGTGCTCAGTGCTCAGTGCTCAGGGTGCTCAGTGCTCAGGGTGCTGGGTGCTCAGGGTGCTGGGTGCTCAGTACTCGGGGTGCTGGTTGCTCAGTGCTCAGGGTGCTGGTGGCTCAGTGCTCAGTGCTCAGGGTGCTGGGTGCTCAGTGCTCAGTGCTCAGGGTGCTGGGTGTTCAGTACTCAGGGTGCTGGGTGCTCAGTACTCAGGGTGCTTGGTGCTCAGTGCTCAGGGTGCTGGTTGCTCAGTGCTCAGGGTGCTGGGTGCTCAGTACTCAGGGTGCTGGGTGCTCAGTACTCAGGGTGCTCAGTGCTCAGGGTGCTGGGTGCTCAGTACTCATGGTGCTGGGTGCTCAGTGCTCAGGGTGCTCAGTGCTCAGTACTCAGGGTGCTCAGTGCTCAGTGCTCTGGGTGCTGGGTGCTCAGTGCTCGGGGTGCTGGGTGCTCAGTGCTCAGGGTGCTGGGTGCTCAGTACTCAGGGTGCTCAGTGCTCAGGGTGCTGGGTGCTCAGTGCTCGGGGTGCTGGGTACTCAGTGCTCAGTACACAGGGTGCTGAGTGCTCAGTGCTCGGGGTGCTGGGTGCTCAGTGCTCGGGGTGCTAGATGCTCAGTACTCAGGGTGCTGGGTGCTCAGTGCTCAGGGTGCTGGGTGCTCAGTACTCAGGGTGCTGGGTGCTCAGTGCTCAGGGTGCTGGGTCCTCAGTGCTCAGGGTGCTGGGTGCTCAGTGCTCGGGGTGCTCGGTGCTCAGTGCTCAGGATGCTGGGTGATCAGTATTCAGGGTGCTCATTGCTCAGGGTGCTGGGTGCTCAGTACTCATGGTGCTGGGTGCTCAGTACTCAGGGTGCTCAGTGCTCAGTACTCAGGGTGCTGGGTGCTCAGTGCTCAGGGTGCTGGGTGTTCAGTACTCAGGGTGCTGGGTGCTCGGTGCTCAGGGTGCTGGGTGCTCAGTGCTCAGGGTGCTGGGTGCTCGGTGCTCGGGGTGCTGGGTGCTCAGTGCTCGGGGTGCTCGGTGCTCAGTACTCAGGGTGCTCAGTGCTCAGTACTCAGGGTGCTGGGTGCTCAGTGCTCAGGGTGCTGGGTGCTCAGTACTCAGGGTGCTGGGTGCTCGGTGCTCAGTACGCTGGGTGCTCAGTACTCAGGGTGCTGGGTGCTCAGTACTCAGGGTGCTCGGTGCTCACTACTCAGGGTGCTGGGTGCTCAGTGCTCGGGGTGCTGGGTGCTCAGTACTCAGGGTGCTGGGTGCTCAGTGCTCGGGGTGCTCGGTGCTCAGTACGCTGGGTGCTCAGTACTCAGGGTGCTGGGTGCTCAGTACTCAGGGTGCTCAGTGCTCAGTACTTAGGGTGCTCAGTGCTCAGTGCTCAGGGTGCTGGGTGCTCAGTGCTCGGGGTGCTGGGTGCTCAGTGCTCGGGGTGCTGGGTGCTCAGTGCTCGGGGTGCTGGGTGCTCAGTGCTCAGGGTGCTGGGTGCTCAGTGCTCAGAGTGCTGGGTGCTCAGTACTCAGGGTGCTCGGTGCTCAGTACTCAGAGTGCTCAGTGCTCAGTACTCAGCGTGCTGGGTGCTCAGTGCTCTGGGTGCTCGGTGCTCAGTACTCAGGGTGCTCAGTGCTCAGTACTCAGCGTGCTGGGTGCTCAGTGCTCAGGGTGCTGGGTGCTCAGTACTCAGGGTGCTGGGTGCTTAGTACTCAGGGTGCTCGGTCCTCAGTGCTCAGGGTGCTGGGTGCTCAGTACTCAGGGTGCTGGGTGCTCAGTGCTCAGGGTGCTCAGTGCTCAGTACTCAGGGTGCTCGGTGCTCAGTGCTCAGGGTGCTCAGTGCTCAGTACTCAGGGTGCTCAGTGCTCAGTTCTCTGGGTGGTGGGTGCTCAGTGCTCGGGGTGCGGGGTGCTCAGTGCTCAGGGTGCTGGGTGCTCAGTACTCAGGGTGCTCAGTGCTCAGGGTGCTGGGTGCTCAGTGCTCAGTACACAGGGTGCTGAGTGCTCAGTGCTCTGGGTGCTGGGTGCTCAGTTCTCAGTACTCAGGGTGCTGGCTGCTCAATGCTCGGGGTGCTGGATGCTCAGTATTCAGGGTGCTGGGTGCTCAGTGCTCAGGGTGCTGGGTGCTCAGTACTCAGGGTGCTGGGTGCTCAGTGCTCAGGGTGCTGGGTGCTCAGTACTCAGGGTGCTGGGTCCTCAGTTCTCAGGGTGCTGGGTGCTCAGTGCTCGGGGTGCTCAGTACTCAGGGTGCTGTGTGTTCAGTGCTCAGGGTACTGGGTGCTCAGTACTCAGGGTGCTCGGTGCTTAGTACTCAGGGTGCTGGGTGCTCAGTACTCCGGGTGCTGGGTGCTCATTGCTCGGGGTGCTCGGTGCTCAGTGCTCAGGGTGCTGGGTGCTCAGTACTCAGGGTGATCTTTGCTCCGGGTCCTGGGTGCTCAGTACTCAGGGTGCTGGGTGCTCAATACTCAGGGTGCTCAGTGCTCAGTACTCAGGGTGCTCAGTGCTCAGTGCTCAGGGTGCTGGGTGCTCAGTGCTCGGGGTGCTGGGTGCTCAGTGCTCGGGGTGCTGGGTGCTCAGTGCTCGGGGTGCTGTGTGCTCAGTGCTCAGGGTGCTGGGTGCTCAGTGCTCAGAGTGCTGGGTGCTCAGTACTCAGGGTGCTCGGTGCTCAGTACTCAGAGTGCTCAGTGCTCAGTACTCAGCGTGCTGGGTGCTCAGTGCTCTGGGTGCTCGGTGCTCAGTACTCAGGGTGCTCAGTGCTCAGTACTCAGCGTGCTGGGTGCTCAGTGCTCAGGGTGCTGGGTGCTTAGTACTCAGGGTGCTCGGTCCTCAGTGCTCAGGGTGCTGGGTGCTCAGTACTCAGGGTGCTGGGTGCTCAGTGCTCAGGGTGCTCAGTGCTCAGTACTCAGGGTGCTCGGTGCTCAGTGCTCAGGGTGCTCAGTGCTCAGTACTCAGGGTGCTCAGTGCTCAGTTTTCTGGGTGCTGCGTGCTCAGTGCTCGGGGTGCTTGGTGCTCAGTGCTCAGGGTGCTGGGTGCTCAGTACTCAGGGTGCTCAGTGCTCAGGGTGCTGGGTGCTCAGTGCTCAGTACACAGGGTGCTGAGTGCTCAGTGCTCTGGGTGCTGGGTGCTCAGTTCTCAGTACTCAGGGTGCTGGGTGCTCAGTGCTCGGGGTGCTGGTTGCTCAGTGCTCAGGGTGCTGGTGGCTCAGTGCTCAGTGCTCAGGGTGCTGGGTGCTCAGTGCTCAGTGCTCAGGGTGCTGGGTGTTCAGTACTCAGGGTGCTGGGTGCTCAGTACTCAGGGTGCTTGGTGCTCAGTGCTCAGGGTGCTGGTTGCTCAGTGCTCAGGGTGCTGGGTGCTCAGTACTCAGGGTGCTGGGTGCTCAGTACTCAGGGTGCTCAGTGCTCAGGGTGCTGGGTGCTCAGTACTCATGGTGCTGGGTGCTCAGTGCTCAGGGTGCTGGGTGCTCAGTACTCAGGGTGCTGGGTGCTCAGTGCTCAGGGTGCTCAGTGCTCAGTACTCAGGGTGCTCGGTGCTCAGTGCTCAGGGTGCTCAGTGCTCAGTACTCAGGGTGCTCAGTGCTCAGTTTTCTGGGTGCTGGGTGCTCAGTGCTCGGGGTGCTGGGTGCTCAGTGCTCAGGGTGCTGGGTGCTCAGTACTCAGGGTGCTCAGTGCTCAGGGTGCTGGGTGCTCAGTGCTCAGTACACAGGGTGCTGAGTGCTCAGTGCTCTGGGTGCTGGGTGCTCAGTTCTCAGTACTCAGGGTGCTGGCTGCTCAGTGCTCGGGGTGCTGGATGCTCAGTATTCAGGGTGCTGGGTGCTCAGTGCTCAGGGTGCTGGGTGCTCAGTACTCAGGGTGCTGGGTGCTCAGTGCTCAGGGTGCTGGGTGCTCAGTACTCAGGGTGCTGGGTCCTCAGTTCTCAGGGTGCTGGGTGCTCAGTGCTCGGGGTGCTCAGTACTCAGGGTGCTGTGTGTTCAGTGCTCAGGGTACTGGGTGCTCAGTACTCAGGGTGCTGGGTGCTCAGTGCTCGGGGTGCTCGGAGCTCAGTGCTCAGAGTGCTGGGTGCTCAGTACTCAGGGTGCTCTTTGCTCCGGGTCCTGGGTGCTCAGTACTCAGGGTGCTGGGTGCTCAATACTCAGGGTTCTCAGTGCTCAGTACTCAGGGTGCTCAGTGCTCAGTACTCAGGGTTCTCAGTGCTCAGGGTGCTGGGTGCTCAGTGCTCGGGGTGCTGGGTGCTCAGTGCTCAGGGTGCTGGGTGCTCAGTGCTCAGGGTGCTGGGTGCTCAGTGCTCAGGGTGCTCGGTGCTCAGTGCTCAGGTTGCTGGGTGCTCAGTACTCAGGGTGCTTGGTGCTCAGTACTCAGGGTGCTCATTGCTCAGTACTCAGGGTGCTCAGTGCTCAGTACTCAGGGTGCTCAGTGCTCAGGGTGCTAGGTGCTCAGTGCTCGGGGTGCTGGGTGCTCAGTCCTCAGGGTGCTGGGTGCTCAGTGCTCAGGGTGCTCGGTGCTCAGTGCACAGGATGCTGGGTGCTCAGTACTCAGGGTGCTGGGTGCTTAGTGCTCGGGGTGCTGGGTGCTCAGTACTCAGGGTGCTGGGTGCTCAGTACTCGGGTGCTCGGTGCTCAGTGCTCAGGGTGCTGGGTGCTCAGTGCTCGGGGTGCAGGGTGCTCAGTGCTCAGTACTCAGGGTGCTGGGTGCTCAGTGCTCAGGGTGCTGGGTGCTCAGTGCTCAGGGTGCTGGGTGCTCAGTGCTCAGGGTGCTGGGTACTCAGTGCTCGAGGTGCTGGGTGCTCAGTACTCAGGGTGCTGGGTGCTCAGTACTCAGGGTGCTGGGTGCTCAGTGCTCGGGGTGCTGGGTGCTCAGTGCTCGGGGTGCTGGGTACTCAGTAGTCGGGGTGCTCGCTGCACAGTACTCAGGGTGCTGGGTGCTCAGTGCTCAGGGTGCTGGGTGCTCAGTACTCAGGGTGCTCTGTGCTTAGTACTCAGGGTGCTGGGTGCTCAGTACTCCGGGTGCTGGGTGCTCAGTGCTCGGGGTGCTCGGTGCTCAGTACTCAGGGTGCTGGGTGCTCAGTGCTCGGGGTGCTCGGTGCTCAGTACGTTGGGTGCTCACTACTCAGGGTGCTGGGTGCTCATTGCTCAGGGTGCTGGGTGCTCAGTGCTCAGCGTGCTGGGTGCTCAGTGCTCAGGGTGCTGGGTGCTCAATACTCAGGGTGCTGGGTGTGCAGTGCTCGGGGTGCTGGGTGCTCAGTGCTCAGGGTGCTGGGTGCTCAGTGCTCAGCGTGCTGGGTGCTCAGTACTCGGGGTGCTGTGTGCTCAGTACTCATGGTGCGGGGTGCTCAGTACCCAGGGTGCTGGGTGATCAGTACTCGGGTGCTGGGTGCTCAGTGCTCAGGGTGCTGGGTGCTCAGTACTCAGGGTGCTCGGTGCTTAGTACTCAGGGTGCTGGGTGCTCAGTACTTCGGGTGCTGGGTGCTCAGTGCTCGGGGTGCTCGGTGCTCAGTGCTCAAGGTGCTGGGTGCTCAGTACTCAGGGTGCTCATTGCTCAGGGTGCTCGGTGCTCAGTACGTTGGGTGCTCAGTGCTCAGTACTCAGGGTTCTCAGTGCTCAGGGTGCTGGGTGCTCAGTGCTCGGGGTGCTGGGTGCTCAGTGCTCGGGGTACTGGGTGCTCAGTGCTCAGGGTGCTGGGTGCTCAGTACTCAGGGTGCTGGGTGCTCGGTGCTCAGGGTGCTGGGTGCTCAGTGCTCAGGGTGCTGGGTGCTCGGTGCTCGGGGTGCTGGGTGCTCAGTGCTCGGGGTGCTCGGTGCTCAGGACTCAGGGTGCTCAGTGCTCAGTACTCAGGGTGCTGGGTGCTCAGTGCTCAGGGTGCTGGGTGCTCAGTACTCAGGGTGCTGGGTGCTCGGTGCTCAGTACGCTGGGTGCTCAGTACTCAGGGTGCTGGGTGCTCAGTACTCAGGGTGCTCGGTGCTCACTACTCAGGGTGCTGGGTGCTCAGTGCTCGGGGTGCTGGGTGCTCAGTACTCAGGGTGCTGGGTGCTCAGTGCTCGGGGTACTCGGTGCTCAGTACGCTGGGTGCTCAGTACTCAGGGTGCTGGGTGCTCAGTACTCAGGGTGCTCAGCGCTCAGTACTTAGGGTGCTCAGTGCTCAGTGCTCAGGGTGCTGGGTGCTCAGTGCTCGCGGTGCTGGGTGCTCAGTGCTCGGGTTGCTGGGTGCTCAGTGCTCGGGGTGCTGGGTGCTCAGTGCTCAGGGTGCTGGGTGCTCAGTGCTCAGAGTGCTGGGTGCTCAGTACTCAGGGTGCTCGGTGCTAGGTACTCAGAGTGCTCAGAGCTCAGTACTCAGCGTGCTGGGTGCTCAGTGCTCAGGGTGCTCGGTGCTCAGTACTCAGGGTGCTCAGTGCTCAGTACTCAGCTTGCTGGGTGCTCAGTGCTCAGGGTGCTGGGTGCTCAGTACTCAGGGTCCTGGGTGCTTAGTACTCAGGGTGCTCGGTCCTCAGGGCTCAGGGTGCTGGGTGCTCAGTACTCAGGGTGCTGGGTGCTCAGTGCTCAGGGTGCTCAGTGCTCAGTACTCAGGGTGCTCGATGCTCAGTGCTCAGGGTGCTCAGTGCTCAGTACTCAGGGTGCTCAGTGCTCAGTGCTCAGGATGCTGGGTGCTCAGTGCTCTGGGTGCTGGGTGCTCAGTGCTCAGGGTGCTTGGTGCTCAGTACTCAGGGTGCTCAGTGCTCAGGGTGCTGGGTGCTCAGTGCTCAGTACACAGGGTGCTGAGTGCTCAGTGCTCTGGGTGCTGGGTGCTCAGTGCTCAGTACTCAGGGTGCTGGCTGCTCAGTACTCGGGGTGCTGGATGCTCAGTACTCAGGGTGCTGGGTGCTCAGTGCTCAGGGTGCTGGGTGCTCAGTACTCAGGGTGCTGGGTGCTCAGTGCTCAGGGTGCTGGGTGCTCAGTACTCGGTGTGCTGGGTGCTCAGTACTCAGGGTGCTCGGTGCTCAGTGCTCGGGGTGCTGGGTGCTCAGTGGTCAGTACACAGGGTGCTGAGTGCTCAGTGCTCGGGGTGCTGGGTGCTCAGTGCTCAGTACTCAGGGTGCTCGGTGCTCAGTGCTCGGGGTGCTGGGTACTCAGTGCTCAGTACACAGGGTGCTGAGTGCTCAGTGCTCGGGGTGCTGGGTGCTCAGTGCTCGGTACTCAGGGTGCTGGGTGCTCAGTGCTCGGGGTGCTGGATGCTCAGTACTTAGGGTGCTGGGTGCTCAGTGCTCAGGGTGCCTCGTGCTCAGTACTCAGGGTGCTGGGTGCTCAGTGCTCAGGGTGCTGGGTGCTCAGTACTCAGGGTGCTGGGTCCTCAGTGCTCAGGGTGCTGGGTGCTCAGTGCTCGGGGTGCTCAGTACTCAGGGTTCTGTGTGTTCAGTGCTCAGGGTACTGGGTGCTCAGTACTCAGGGTGCTGGGTGCTCAGTACTCATAGTGCTCAGTGCTCAGTACTCGGGGTGCTGGGTGCTCAGTACTCAGGGTGCTCAGTGCTCAGTACTCGGGGTGCTGGGTGCTCAGTACTCGGGGTGCTGGGTGCTCAGTGCTCAGGGTGCTGGGTGCTCAGTTCTCGGGGTGCTGGGTGCTCAGTGCTCGGGGTGCTCGGTGCTCAGTACTCGGGGTGCTGGGTGCTCAGTGCTCAGGGTGCTGGGTGCTCAGTGCTCAGGGTGCTGGGTGCTCAGTGCTCGGGGTGCTGGGTGCTCAGTACTCAGGGTGCTGGGTGCTCAGTACTCAGGGTGGTGGGTGCTCAGTGCTCAGGGTGCTGGGTGCTCAGTACTCAGGGTGCTGGGTGCTCAGTACTCAGGGTGCTAAGAGCTCAGGGTGCTCAGTGCTCGGGGTGCTGAATGCTCAGTGCTCAGTGCACAGGGTGCTGGGTGCTCAGTCCTCGGGGTGCTGGGTGCTCAGTTCTCTGGGTGCTCAGTGCTCAGTACTCAGGGTGCTGTGTGCTCAGTACTCAGGGTGCTGGGTGCTCAGTACTCAGGGAGCTCAGTGCTCTGGGTGCAGTGTGCTCAGTACTCAGGGTGCTGGGTGGTCAGTACTCAGGGTGCTCAGTACTCAGGGTGCTGGGTGCTCAGTGCTCAGGGTGCTGGGTGCTCAGTGCTCGGGGTGCTGGGTGCTCATTCTCGGGGTGCTGGGTGCTCAGTACTCAGGGTGCTGGTTGCTCAGTGCTCGGGGTGCTCGATGCTCAGTACACAGGGTGCTGGGTGCTCAGTGCTCGGGGTGCTGGGTGCTCAGTACTCAGGGTGCTGGGTGCTCAGGGCTCAGTGCTCAGGGTGCTCAGTGCTCAGGGTGCTGGGTGCTCAGGGTGCTGGGTGCTCAGTGCTCGGGGTGCTGGGTGCTCAGTGCTCGGGGTGCTGGGTGCTCAGTGCTCGGGGTGCTCGGTGCTCAGTGCTCGGGGTGCTTGGTGCTCAGTAATCAGGGTGCTGGGTGCTCAGTACTCGTTGTGCTGGGTGCTCAGTGCTCAGGGTGCTGGGTGCTCAGTACTCAGGGTGCTCGGTACTCAGTACTCACGGTGCTCAGTGCTCAGTACTCAGGGTGCTCACCCTCTGTGCTCGGGGTGCTGGGTGCTCAGTGCTCGGGGTGCTGGGTGCTCAGTGCTCGGGGTGCTGGGTGCTCAGTGCTCAGGGTGCTGGGTGCTCAGTGCTCAGGGTGCTGGGTGCTCAGTTCTCAGGGTGCTCGGTGCTCAGTACTCAGGGTGCTGGGTGCTCAGTGCTCAGGGTGCTCAGTGCTCAGTACTCAGCGTGCAGGGTGCTCAGTGGTCAGGGTGCTCGGTGCTCAGTACTCAGGGTGCTCAGTGCTCAGGGTGCTGGGTGCTCAGTACTCAGGGTGCAGGGTGCTCAGTGCTCAGTACTCAGGGTGCTCAGTGCTCAGGGTGCTGAGTGCTCAGTGCTCGGGGTGCTGGGTACTCAGTGCTCACTACACAGGGTGCTGGGTGCTCAGTGCTCGGGGTGCTGGGTGCTCAGTGCTCAGTACTCAGGGAGCTGGGTGCTCAGTGCTCTGGGTGCTGGATGCTCAGTACTCAGGGTGCTGGGTACTCAGTGCTCAGGGTGCTGGTTGCTCAGTACTCAGGGTGCTGGGTGCTCAGTGCTCAGGGTGCTGGGAGCTCAGTACTCAGGGTGCTCATTGCTCAGGGTGCTGGGTGCTCAGTACTCAGGGTGCTGGGTGCTCAGTACTCAGGGTGCTGGGTGCTCAGTACTCAGGGTGCTCAGTGCTCAGTACTCAGGGTGCTCAGTGCTCAGTACTCAGGATGCTCAGGGCTCAGGGTGCTGGGTGCTCACTGCTCGGGGTGCTGGGTGCTCAGTGCTCAGGGTGTTGGGTGCTCAGTGCTCAGGGTGCTCGGTGCTCAGTTCTCAGGGTGCTGGGTGCTCAGTACTCAGGGTGCTGGGTGCTCAGTACACAGGGTGCTCAGTGCTCAGTACTCAGGGTGCTCAGTGCTCAGTACTCAGGGTGCTCAGTGATCAGGGTGCTGGGTTCTCAGTGCTCGGGTGCTGGGTGCTCAGTCCTCAGGGTGCTGGGTGCTCAGTGCTCAGGGTGCTCGCTGCTCAGTGATCAGGGTGCTGGGTGCTCAGTACTCAGGGTGCTGGGTGCTCAGTGCTCAGGGTGCTGGGTGCTCAGTACTCAGGGTGCTGGGTGCTCAGTGCTCAGGGTGCTGGGTGCTCAGTGCTCAGGGTGCTCGGTGCTTAGTACTCAGGGTGCTCGGTGCTCGGGGTGCTGGGTGCTCAGTGCTCAGGGTACTGGGTGCTCAGTGCTCAGGGTGCTGGGTGCTCAGTGCTCGGGGTGCTGGGTGCTCAGTGCTCGCGGTGCTGGGTGCTCAGTGCTCGGGGTGCTGGGTGCTCAGTACTCGGGGTGCTTGGTGCTCAGTACTCAGGGTGCTTGGTGCTCAGTGCTCAGGGTGCTGGGTGCTCAGTACTCAGGGTGCTGGCTGCTCAGTACTCAGGGTGCTGCGTGCTCGGTGCTCAGTACACTAGGTGCTCAGTACTCAGGGTGCTGGCTGCTCAGTAATCAGGGTGCTGGGTGCTCAGTGCTCGGGGTGCTGGGTGCTCAGTACTCAGTGTGCTGGGTGCTCAGTACTCAGGGTGCTCAGTGCTTGGGGTGCTGGTTGCTCAGTACTCAGGGTGCTCAGTGCTTGGTGTGTTGGGTGCTCAGTACTCAGGGTGCTGGGTGCTCAGTGCTCAGGGTGCTCGGTGCTCAGTACTCAGGGTGCTGGGTGCTCAGTGCTCGGGGTGCTGGGTGCTCAGTGCTCAGTACTCAGGGTGCTGGGTGCTCAGTGCTCAAGGTGCTGGGTGCTCAGTACTCAGGGTGCTGGGTCCTCAGTGCTCAGGGTGCTGAGTGCTCAGTAGTCAGGGTGCTGGGTGCTCCGTGCTCGGGGTGCTGGGTGCTCAGTACTCAGGGTGCTGGGTGCTTAGTACTCAGGGTGCTGGGTGCTCAGTGCTCGGGGTGCTGGGTGCTCAGTGCTCGGGGTGCTCGGTGCTCAGTGCTCGGGGTGCTTGGTGCTCAGTAATCAGGGTGCTCGGTGCTCAGTACTCGTTGTGCTGGGTGCTCAGTGCTCAGCGTGCTGGTTGCTCAGTACTCAGGGTGCTCGGTACTCAGTACTCACGGTGCTCAGTGCTCAGTACTCATCGTGCTCAGTGCTCAGTGCTCAGGGTGCTGGGTGCTCAGTGCTCAGTACACAGGGTGCTGAGTGCTCAGTGCTCGGGGTGCTGGGTGCTCAGTGCTCGGTACTCAGGGTGCTGGGTGCTCAGTGCTCGGGGTGCTGGATGCTCAGTACTTAGGGTGCTGGGTGCTCAGTGCTCAGGGTGCCTCGTGCTCAGTACTCAGGGTGCTGGGTGCTCAGTGCTCAGGGTGCTGGGTGCTCAGTACTCAGGGTGCTGGGTCCTCAGTGCTCAGGGTGCTGGGTGCTCAGTGCTCGGGGTGCTCAGTACTCAGGGTTCTGTGTGTTCAGTGCTCAGGGTACTGGGTGCTCAGTACTCAGGGTGCTGGGTGCTCAGTACTCATAGTGCTCAGTGCTCAGTACTCGGGGTGCTGGGTGCTCAGTACTCAGGGTGCTCAGTGCTCAGTACTCGGGGTGCTGGGTGCTCAGTACTCGGGGTGCTGGGTGCTCAGTGCTCAGGGTGCTGGGTGCTCAGTTCTCGGGGTGCTGGGTGCTCAGTGCTCGGGGTGCTCGGTGCTCAGTACTCGGGGTGCTGGGTGCTCAGTGCTCAGGGTGCTGGGTGCTCAGTGCTCAGGGTGCTGGGTGCTCAGTGCTCGGGGTGCTGGGTGCTCAGTACTCAGGGTGCTGGGTGCTCAGTACTCAGGGTGGTGGGTGCTCAGTGCTCAGGGTGCTGGGTGCTCAGTACTCAGGGTGCTGGGTGCTCAGTACTCAGGGTGCTAAGAGCTCAGGGTGCTCAGTGCTCGGGGTGCTGAATGCTCAGTGCTCAGTGCACAGGGTGCTGGGTGCTCAGTCCTCGGGGTGCTGGGTGCTCAGTTCTCTGGGTGCTCAGTGCTCAGTACTCAGGGTGCTGTGTGCTCAGTACTCAGGGTGCTGGGTGCTCAGTACTCAGGGAGCTCAGTGCTCTGGGTGCAGTGTGCTCAGTACTCAGGGTGCTGGGTGGTCAGTACTCAGGGTGCTCAGTACTCAGGGTGCTGGGTGCTCAGTGCTCAGGGTGCTGGGTGCTCAGTGCTCGGGGTGCTGGGTGCTCATTCTCGGGGTGCTGGGTGCTCAGTACTCAGGGTGCTGGTTGCTCAGTGCTCGGGGTGCTCGATGCTCAGTACACAGGGTGCTGGGTGCTCAGTGCTCGGGGTGCTGGGTGCTCAGTACTCAGGGTGCTGGGTGCTCAGGGCTCAGTGCTCAGGGTGCTCAGTGCTCAGGGTGCTGGGTGCTCAGGGTGCTGGGTGCTCAGTGCTCGGGGTGCTGGGTGCTCAGTGCTCGGGGTGCTGGGTGCTCAGTGCTCGGGGTGCTCGGTGCTCAGTGCTCGGGGTGCTTGGTGCTCAGTAATCAGGGTGCTGGGTGCTCAGTACTCGTTGTGCTGGGTGCTCAGTGCTCAGGGTGCTGGGTGCTCAGTACTCAGGGTGCTCGGTACTCAGTACTCACGGTGCTCAGTGCTCAGTACTCAGGGTGCTCACCCTCTGTGCTCGGGGTGCTGGGTGCTCAGTGCTCGGGGTGCTGGGTGCTCAGTGCTCGGGGTGCTGGGTGCTCAGTGCTCAGGGTGCTGGGTGCTCAGTGCTCAGGGTGCTGGGTGCTCAGTTCTCAGGGTGCTCGGTGCTCAGTACTCAGGGTGCTGGGTGCTCAGTGCTCAGGGTGCTCAGTGCTCAGTACTCAGCGTGCAGGGTGCTCAGTGGTCAGGGTGCTCGGTGCTCAGTACTCAGGGTGCTCAGTGCTCAGGGTGCTGGGTGCTCAGTACTCAGGGTGCAGGGTGCTCAGTGCTCAGTACTCAGGGTGCTCAGTGCTCAGGGTGCTGAGTGCTCAGTGCTCGGGGTGCTGGGTACTCAGTGCTCACTACACAGGGTGCTGGGTGCTCAGTGCTCGGGGTGCTGGGTGCTCAGTGCTCAGTACTCAG
The DNA here is from genome assembly GCF_018167655.1 of Microtus oregoni. Taxonomy (NCBI): domain Eukaryota; kingdom Metazoa; phylum Chordata; class Mammalia; order Rodentia; family Cricetidae; genus Microtus; species Microtus oregoni. The sequence goes on along the minus strand of NW_024543470.1, from coordinate 30,533 downwards.
GGAGCTGGGTGCTCAGTGCTCTGGGTGCTGGATGCTCAGTACTCAGGGTGCTGGGTACTCAGTGCTCAGGGTGCTGGTTGCTCAGTACTCAGGGTGCTGGGTGCTCAGTGCTCAGGGTGCTGGGAGCTCAGTACTCAGGGTGCTCATTGCTCAGGGTGCTGGGTGCTCAGTACTCAGGGTGCTGGGTGCTCAGTACTCAGGGTGCTGGGTGCTCAGTACTCAGGGTGCTCAGTGCTCAGTACTCAGGGTGCTCAGTGCTCAGTACTCAGGATGCTCAGGGCTCAGGGTGCTGGGTGCTCACTGCTCGGGGTGCTGGGTGCTCAGTGCTCAGGGTGTTGGGTGCTCAGTGCTCAGGGTGCTCGGTGCTCAGTTCTCAGGGTGCTGGGTGCTCAGTACTCAGGGTGCTGGGTGCTCAGTACACAGGGTGCTCAGTGCTCAGTACTCAGGGTGCTCAGTGCTCAGTACTCAGGGTGCTCAGTGATCAGGGTGCTGGGTTCTCAGTGCTCGGGTGCTGGGTGCTCAGTCCTCAGGGTGCTGGGTGCTCAGTGCTCAGGGTGCTCGCTGCTCAGTGATCAGGGTGCTGGGTGCTCAGTACTCAGGGTGCTGGGTGCTCAGTGCTCAGGGTGCTGGGTGCTCAGTACTCAGGGTGCTGGGTGCTCAGTGCTCAGGGTGCTGGGTGCTCAGTGCTCAGGGTGCTCGGTGCTTAGTACTCAGGGTGCTCGGTGCTCGGGGTGCTGGGTGCTCAGTGCTCAGGGTACTGGGTGCTCAGTGCTCAGGGTGCTGGGTGCTCAGTGCTCGGGGTGCTGGGTGCTCAGTGCTCGCGGTGCTGGGTGCTCAGTGCTCGGGGTGCTGGGTGCTCAGTACTCGGGGTGCTTGGTGCTCAGTACTCAGGGTGCTTGGTGCTCAGTGCTCAGGGTGCTGGGTGCTCAGTACTCAGGGTGCTGGCTGCTCAGTACTCAGGGTGCTGCGTGCTCGGTGCTCAGTACACTAGGTGCTCAGTACTCAGGGTGCTGGCTGCTCAGTAATCAGGGTGCTGGGTGCTCAGTGCTCGGGGTGCTGGGTGCTCAGTACTCAGTGTGCTGGGTGCTCAGTACTCAGGGTGCTCAGTGCTTGGGGTGCTGGTTGCTCAGTACTCAGGGTGCTCAGTGCTTGGTGTGTTGGGTGCTCAGTACTCAGGGTGCTGGGTGCTCAGTGCTCAGGGTGCTCGGTGCTCAGTACTCAGGGTGCTGGGTGCTCAGTGCTCGGGGTGCTGGGTGCTCAGTGCTCAGTACTCAGGGTGCTGGGTGCTCAGTGCTCAAGGTGCTGGGTGCTCAGTACTCAGGGTGCTGGGTCCTCAGTGCTCAGGGTGCTGAGTGCTCAGTAGTCAGGGTGCTGGGTGCTCCGTGCTCGGGGTGCTGGGTGCTCAGTACTCAGGGTGCTGGGTGCTTAGTACTCAGGGTGCTGGGTGCTCAGTGCTCGGGGTGCTGGGTGCTCAGTGCTCGGGGTGCTCGGTGCTCAGTGCTCGGGGTGCTTGGTGCTCAGTAATCAGGGTGCTCGGTGCTCAGTACTCGTTGTGCTGGGTGCTCAGTGCTCAGCGTGCTGGTTGCTCAGTACTCAGGGTGCTCGGTACTCAGTACTCACGGTGCTCAGTGCTCAGTACTCATCGTGCTCAGTGCTCAGTGCTCAGGGTGCTGGGTGCTCAGTGCTTACAGTGCTGGGTGCTCAGTACTCAGGGTGCTCGGTGCTCAGTACTCAGGGTGCTGGGTGCTCAGTGCTCAGGGTGCTCAGTGCTCAGTACTCAGCGTGCAGGGTGCTCAGTGGTCAGGGTGCTCGTTGCTCAGTACTCAGCGTGCTCAGTGCTCAAGGTGCTGGGTGCTCAGTACTCAGGGTGCAGGGTGCTCAGTGCTCAGTACTCAGGGTGCTCAGTGCTCAGGGTGCTGGGTGCTCAGTGCTCGGGGTGCTGGGTATTCAGTGCTCAGTACACAGGGTGCTGGGTGCTCAGTGCTCGGGGTGCTGGGTGCTCAGTGCTCAGTACTCAGGGAGCTGGGTGCTCAGTGCTCTGGGTGCTGGATGCTCAGTACTCAGGGTGCTGGGTGCTCAGTGCTCAGGGTGCTGGTTGCTCAGTACTCAGGGTGCTGGGTGCTCAGTGCTCAGGGTACTTGGTGCTCAGTACTCAGGGTGCTCATTGCTCAGGGTGCTGGGTGCTCAGTACTCAGGGTGCTGGGTGCTCAGTACTCAGGGTGCTGGGTGCTCAGTAAGCAGGGTGCTGGGTGCTCAGTACTCAGGGTGCTGGGTGCTCAGTACTCAGGGTGCTCAGTGCTCAGTACTCAGGGTGCTCAGTGCTCAGTACTCAGGGTGCTCAGGGCTCAGGGTGCTGGGTGCTCACTGCTCGGGTTGCTGGGTGCTCAGTGCTCAGGGTGCTGGGTGCTCAGTGCTCAGGGTGCTCGGTGCTCAGTTCTCAGGGTGCTGGGTGCTCAGTACTCAGGGTGCTGGGTGCTCAGTACTCAGGGTGCTCAGTGCTCAGTACTCAGGGTGCTCAGTGCTCAGTACTCAGGGTGCTCAGTGCTCAGGGTGCTGGGTGCTCAGTGCTCGGGGTGCTGGGTGCTCAGTCCTCAGGGTGCTCATTGCTCAGGGTGCTGGGTGCTCAGTACTCAGGGTGCTGGGTGCTCAGTACTCAGGGTGCTCAGTGCTCAGTACTCAGGGTGCTCAGTGCTCAGTACTCAGGGTGCTCAGGGCTCAGGGTGCTGGGTGCTCACTGCTCGGGGTGCTGGGTGCTCAGTGCTCAGGGTGCTGGGTGCTCAGTGCTCAGGGTGCTCGGTGCTCAGTTATCAGGGTGCTGGGTGCTCAGTACTCAGGGTGCTGGGTGCTCAGTACTCAGGGTGCTCAGTGCTCAGTACTCAGGGTGCTCAGTGCTCAGTACTCAGGGTGCTCAGTGATCAGGGTGCTGGGTGCTCAGTGCTCGGGGTGCTGGGTGCTCAGTCCTCAGGGTGCTGGGTGCTCAGTGCTCAGGGTGCTCGGTGCTCAGTGATCAGGGTGCTGGGTGCTCAGTACTCAGGGTGCTGGGTGCTCTGTGCTCAGGGTGCTGGGTGCTCAGTACTCAGGGTGCTGGGTGCTCAGTGCTCAGGGTGCTGGGTGCTCAGTGCTCAGGGTGCTCGGTGCTTAGTACTCAGGGTGCTCGGTGCTCGGGGTGCTGGGTGCTCAGTGCTCAGGGTGCTGGGTGCTCAGTGCTCAGGGTGCTGGGTGCTCAGTGCTCGGGGTGCTGGGTGCTCAGTGCTCGCGGTGCTGGGTGCTCAGTGCTCGGGGTGCTGGGTGCTCAGTACTCGGGGTGCTCGGTGCTCAGTACTCAGGGTGCTTGGTGCTCAATGCTCAGGGTGCTGGGTGCTCAGTACTCAGGGTGCTGGCTGCTCAGTACTCAGGGTGCTCGGTGCTCAGTACTCAGGGTGCTGCGTGCTCGGTGCTCAGTACGCTAGGTGCTCAGTACTCAGGGTGCTGGCTGCTCAGTAATCAGGGTGCTGGGTGCTCAGTGCTCGGGGTGCTGGGTGCTCAGTACTCAGTGTGCTGGGTGCTCAGTACTCAGGGTGCTCAGTGCTTGGGGTGCTGGTTGCTCAGTACTCAGGGTGCTCAGTGCTTGGTGTGTTGGATGCTCAGTACTCAGGGTGCTGGGTGCTCAGTGCTCAGGGTGCTGGGTGCTCAGTACTCAGGGTGCTGTGTGCTCAGTGCTCGGGGTGCTGGGTGCTCAGTGCTCAGTACTCAGGGTGCTGGGTGCTCAGTGCTCAAGGTGCTGGGTGCTCAGTACTCAGGGTACTGGGTGCTCCGTGCTCGGGGTGCTGGGTGCTCAGTACGCAGGGTGCTGGGTGCTTAGTACTCAGGGTGCTGGGTGCTCAGTGCTCGGGGTGCTGGGTGCTCAGTGCTCGGGGTGCTCGGTGCTCAGTGCTCGGGGTGCTTGGTGCTCAGTAATCAGGGTGCTGGGTGCTCAGTACTCGTTGTGCGGGGTGCTCAGTGCTCAGGGTGCTGGGTGCTCAGTACTCAGGGTGCTCGGTACTCAGTACTCACGGTGCTCAGTGCTCAGTACTCAGGGTGCTCAGTGCTCAGGGTGCTGGGTGCTCAGTGCTTAGAGTTCTGGGTGCTCAGTACTCAGGGTGCTCGGTGCTCAGTACTCAGGGTGCTGGGTGCTCAGTGCTCAGGGTGCTCAGTGCTCAGTACTCAGCGTGCAGGGTGCTCAGTGGTCAGGGTGCTCGGTGCTCAGTACTCAGGGTGCTCAGTGCTCAGGGTGCTGGGTGCTCAGTACTCAGGGTGCAGGGTGCTCAGTGCTCAGTACTCAGGGTGCTCAGTGCTCAGGGTGCTGGGTGCTCAGTGCTCGGGGTGCTGGGTACTCAGTGCTCAGTACACAGGGTGCTGGGTGCTCAGTGCTCGGGGTGCTGGGTGCTCAGTGCTCAGGGTGCTGCGTGCTCAGTACTCCGGGTGCTGGGTGCTCAGTGCAAGGGGTGCTGGGTGCTCAGTCATCAGGGTGCTGGGTGCTCAGTACTCAGTGCTCAGGATGCTGGGTGCTCAGTACTCAGGGTGCTGGGTGCTCAGTTGTCAGGGTGGTGGGTGCACAGTGCTCGGGGTGCTCTGTGCTCAGTGCTCGGGGTGCTGGGTGCTCAGTGTTCGGGGTGCTGGGTGCTCAGTGCTTGGGGTACTGGGTGATCAGTACTCAGGTTGCTCGGTGCTCAGTGCTCGGGGTGCTGGGTGCTCAGTGCTCGGGGTGCTGGGTGCTCAGTACTCGGGGTGCTGGGTGCTCAGTGCTCAGGGTGCTGGGTCTCAGTGCTCGGGGTACTGGGTACTCAGTGCTCAGTACACAGGGTGCTGAGTGCTCAGTGCTCGGGGTGCTGGGTGCTCAGTGCTCAGTACTCAGGGTCCTCAGTGCTCAGTACTCAGCGTGCTGGGTGCTCAGTGCTCAGGGTGCTGGGTGCTCAGTACTCAGGGTGCTGTGTGCTTAGTACTCAGGGTGCTCGGTCCTCAGTGCTCAGGGTGCTGGGTGCTCAGTACTCAGGGTGCTGAGTGCTCAGTGCTCAGGGTGCTCAGTGCTCAGCACGCGGTGCTTGGATGCTGAGTGCTCGGGGTGCTCTGTGCTCAGTGCTCGGGGTGCTCAGTGCTCGGGGTGCTGGGTGCTCAGTGCTCAGTACTCAGGGTGCTGGGTGCTCAGTGCTCGGGGTGCTGGATGCTCAGTACTCAGGCTGCTGGGTGCTCAGTGCTCAGGGTGCTGGGTGCTCAGTACTCAGGGTGCTGGGTGCTCAGTGCTCAGGGTGCTGGGTGCTCAGTACTCAGGGGGCTGGGTCCTCAGTGCTCAGGGTGCTGGGTGCTCAGTGCTAGGGGTGCTCAGTACTCAGGGTGCTGTGTGTTCAGTGCTCAGGGTACTGGGTGCTCAGTACTCAGGGTGCTCGGTGCTTAGTACTCAGGGTGCTGGGTGCTCAGTACTCCGGGTGCTGGGTGCTCAGTGCTCGGGGTGCTCGGTGCTCAGTGCTCAGGGTGCTGGGTGCTCAGTACTCAGGGTGCTCATTGCTCAGGGTGCTGGGTGCTCAGTACTCAGGGTGCTGGGTGCCCAGTACTCAGGGTGCTCAGTGCTCAGTACTCAGGGTGCTGGCGGCTCAGTACTCGGGGTGCTGGGTGCTCAGTACTCAGGGTGCTGGGTGCTCAGTACTCAGGGTGCTGGGTGCTCAGTACTCGGGTGCTAGGTTCTCAGTACTCGGGTGCTGGGTGCTCAGTGCACAGGGTGCTGGGTTCTCAGTGCTCATGGTGCTCGGTGCTTAGTACTCAGGGTGCTCGGTGCTCAGGGTCCTGGGTGCTCAGTGCTCGCGGTGCTGGGTGCTCAGTGCTCGGGGTGCTGGCTGCTCAGTGCTCAGGGTGCTGGGTGCTCAGTACTCAGGGTGCTCGGTGCTCAGTACTCAGGGTGCTGGGTGCTCAGTGCTCAGGGTGCTGGGTGCTCAGTACTCAGGGTGCTGGGTGCTCGGTGCTCAGTACGATGGGTGCTCAGTACTCAGGGTGCTGGGTGCTCAGTACTCAGTGTGCTCGGTGCTCAGTACTCAGGGTGCTGGGTGCTCAGTGCTCGGGGTGCTGGGTGCTCATTAATCAGGGTGCTGGGTGCTCAGTACTCAGGGTGCTCAGTGCTTGGGGTGCTGGGTGCTCAGTACACAGGGTGCTCAGTGCTTGGGGTGCTGGGTGCTCAGTACTCAGGGTGCTGGGTGCTCAGTGCTCAGGGTGCTGGGTGCTCAGTACTCAGGGTGCTGGGTGCTCAATAATCAGGGTGCTGGGTGCTCAGTGCTCGGGGTGCTGGGTGCTCAGTGCTCGGGGTGCTGGGTGCTCAGTGGTCGGGGTGCTGGTTGCTCAGTGCTCGGGGTGCTGGGTGCTCAGTGCTCGGGGTGCTGGGTGCTCAGTGTTCTGGTTGCTGGGTGCTCAGTGCTCGGGGTGCTCGGTGCTCAGTGCTCGGGGTGCTGGGTGCTCAGTACTCGGGGTGCTCGGTGCTCAGTACTCAGTGTGCTGGGTGCTCAGTACTCAGGGTGCTCAGTGCTCAGTACTCAGGGTGCTAAGTGCTCAGTACTCAGGGAGCTCAGTGCTCAGGGTGCTGGGTGGTCAGTGCTCGGGGTGCTTCGTGCTCAGTCCTCAGGGTGCTGGGTGCTCAGTGCTCAGGGTGCTCGGTGCTCAATGATCAGGGTGCTGGGTACTCAGTACTCAGGGTGCTGGGTGCTCAGTGCTCAGTACTCAGCGTGCTGGGTGCTCAGTGCTCAGAGTGTTGGGTGCTCAGTACTCAGGGTGCTGGGTGCTCAGTGCTCAGTGCTCAGGGTGCTCAGTGCTCAGGGTGCTGGGTGCTCAGTGCTCAGTGCTCAGGGTGCTGGGTGCTCAGTGCTCAGTGCTCAGGGTGCTGGGTGTTCAGTACTCAGGGTGCTGGGTGCTCAGTACTCAGTGTGCTGGGTGCTCAGTGCTCAGGCTGCTGGGTGCTCAGTGCTCAGGGTGCTGGGTGCCCAGGGCTCAGTGCTCAGGGTGCTGGGTGCTCAGTGCTCAGTGCTAAGGGTGCTGGGTGTTCAGTACTCAGGGTGCTGGGTGCTCAGTGCTCAGGGTGCTGGGTCCTCAGTGCTCAGTGCTCTGGGGGCTGGGTGCTCAGTGCTCAGTACTCAGGGTGCTGGGTGCTCAGTACTCAGGGTGCTGGAGGCTCAGTGCTCGGGGTGCTGGGTGCTCAGTACTCAGGGTGCTGCGTGCTCAGTACTGCGGCTGCTGGGTGCTCAGTGCAAGGGGTGCTGGGTGCTCAGTGCTCAGGGTGCTGGGTGCTCAGTGCTCGGGGTGCTCAGTACTCAGTGCTCAGGACGCTGAGTGCTCAGTACTCAGGGTGCTGGGTGCTCAGTGCTCAGGGTGCTGGGTGCACAGTGCTCGGTGTGCTCGGTGATCAGTGCTCGGGGTGCTGGGTGCTCAGTGCTCGGGGTGCTGTGTGCTCAGTTCTCTGGGTGCTCAGTGCTCAGTATTCAGGTTGCTGGGTGCTCAGTCCTCAGGGTGCTGGGTGCTCAGTACTCAGGGTGCTAAGTACTCAGGGTGCTGGGTGCTCAGTGCTCGGGGTGCTGGGTGCTCAGTACTCAGGGTGCTGGGTGCTCAGTGTTCAGGGTGCTGGGTGCTCAGTGCTCGGGGTGCTGGGTGCTCATTCTCAGGGTGCTGGGTGCTCAGTGCTCGGGGTGCTGGGTGCTCAGTACTCAGGGTGCTGTGTGCTCAGTGCTCAGGGTGCTGGGTGCTCAGTGCTCAGGGTGCTGGGTGCTCAGTACTCAGGGTGCTGGGTGCTCAGTGCTCGGGGTGCTCGGTGCTCAGTACGCTGGGTGCTCAGTACTCAGGGTGCTGGGTGCTCAGTACTCAGGGTGCTGTGTGCTCAGTACTCAGGGTGCTGGGTGCTTAGTACTCAGGTTGCTGGGTGCTTAGTACTCAGGGTGCTCAGTGCTCGGGGTGCTGGGTGCTCAGTGCTCGCGGTGCTGGGTGCTCAGTGCTCGGGGTGCTGGGTGCTCAGTACTCGGGGTGCTCGGTGCTCAGTACTCAGGGTGCTTGGTGCTCAATGCTCAGGGTGCTGGGTGCTCAGTACTCAGGGTGCTGGCTGCTCAGTACTCAGGGTGCTCAGTGCTCAGTACTCAGGGTGCTGCGTGCTCGGTGCTCAGTACGCTAGGTGCTCAGTACTCAGGGTGCTGGCTGCTCAGTAATCATGGTGCTGGGTGCTCAGTGCTCGGGGTGCTGGGTGCTCAGTACTCAGTGTGCTGGGTGCTCAGTACTCAGGGTGCTCAGTGCTTGGGGTGCTGGTTGCTCAGTACTCAGGGTGCTCAGTGCTTGGTGTGTTGGATGCTCAGTACTCAGGGTGCTGGGTGCTCAGTGCTCAGGGTGCTGGGTGCTCAGTACTCAGGGTGCTGTGTGCTCAGTGCTCGGGGTGCTGGGTGCTCAGTGCTCAGTACTCAGGGTGCTGGGTGCTCAGTGCTCAAGGTGCTGGGTGCTCAGTACTCAGGGTACTGGGTGCTCCGTGCTCGGGGTGCTGGGTGCTCAGTACGCAGGGTGCTGGGTGCTTAGTACTCAGGGTGCTGGGTGCTCAGTGCTCGGGGTGCTGGGTGCTCAGTGCTCGGGGTGCTCGGTGCTCAGTGCTCGGGGTGCTTGGTGCTCAGTAATCAGGGTGCTGGGTGCTCAGTACTCGTTGTGCTGGGTGCTCAGTGCTCAGGGTGCTGGGTGCTCAGTACTCAGGGTGCTCGGTACTCAGTACTCACGGTGCTCAGTGCTCAGTACTCAGGGTGCTCAGTGCTCAGGGTGCTGGGTGCTCAGTGCTTAGAGTTCTGGGTGCTCAGTACTCAGGGTGCTCGGTGCTCAGTACTCAGGGTGCTGGGTGCTCAGTGCTCAGGGTGCTCAGTGCTCAGTACTCAGCGTGCAGGGTGCTCAGTGGTCAGGGTGCTCGGTGCTCAGTACTCAGGGTGCTCAGTGCTCAGGGTGCTGGGTGCTCAGTACTCAGGGTGCAGGGTGCTCAGTGCTCAGTACTCAGGGTGCTCAGTGCTCAGGGTGCTGGGTGCTCAGTGCTCGGGGTGCTGGGTACACAGTGCTCAGTACACAGGGTGCTGGGTGCTCAGTGCTCGGGGTGCTGGGTGCTCAGTGCTCAGGGTGCTGCGTGCTCAGTACTCCGGGTGCTGGGTGCTCAGTGCAAGGGGTGCTGGGTGCTCAGTCATCAGGGTGCTGGGTGCTCAGTACTCAGTGCTCAGGATGCTGGGTGCTCAGTACTCAGGGTGCTGGGTGGTCAGTGCTCGGGGTGCTCAGTACTCAGTGCTCAGGATGCTGGGTGCTCAGTACTCAGGGTGCTGGGTGCTCAGTTGTCAGGGTGGTGGGTGCACAGTGCTCGGGGTGCTCTGTGCTCAGTGCTCGGGGTGCTGGGTGCTCAGTGTTCGGGGTGCTGGGTGCTCAGTGCTTGGGGTACTGGGTGATCAGTACTCAGGTTGCTCGGTGCTCAGTGCTCGGGGTGCTGGGTGCTCAGTGCTCGGGGTGCTGGGTGCTCAGTACTCGGGGTGCTGGGTGCTCAGTGCTCAGGGTGCTGGGTCTCAGTGCTCGGGGTACTGGGTACTCAGTGCTCAGTACACAGGGTGCTGAGTGCTCAGTGCTCGGGGTGCTGGGTGCTCAGTGCTCAGTACTCAGGGTCCTCAGTGCTCAGTACTCAGCGTGCTGGGTGCTCAGTGCTCAGGGTGCTGGGTGCTCAGTACTCAGGGTGCTGTGTGCTTAGTACTCAGGGTGCTCGGTCCTCAGTGCTCAGGGTGCTGGGTGCTCAGTACTCAGGGTGCTGAGTGCTCAGTGCTCAGGGTGCTCAGTGCTCAGCACGCGGTGCTTGGATGCTGAGTGCTCGGGGTGCTCTGTGCTCAGTGCTCGGGGTGCTCAGTGCTCGGGGTGCTGGGTGCTCAGTGCTCAGTACTCAGGGTGCTGGGTGCTCAGTGCTCGGGGTGCTGGATGCTCAGTACTCAGGCTGCTGGGTGCTCAGTGCTCAGGGTGCTGGGTGCTCAGTACTCAGGGTGCTGGGTGCTCAGTGCTCAGGGTGCTGGGTGCTCAGTACTCAGGGGGCTGGGTCCTCAGTGCTCAGGGTGCTGGGTGCTCAGTGCTCGGGGTGCTCAGTACTCAGGGTGCTGTGTGTTCAGTGCTCAGGGTACTGGGTGCTCAGTACTCAGGGTGCTCGGTGCTTAGTACTCAGGGTGCTGGGTGCTCAGTACTCCGGGTGCTGGGTGCTCAGTGCTCGGGGTGCTCGGTGCTCAGTGCTCAGGGTGCTGGGTGCTCAGTACTCAGGGTGCTCATTGCTCAGGGTGCTGGGTGCTCAGTACTCAGGGTGCTGGGTGCCCAGTACTCAGGGTGCTCAGTGCTCAGTACTCAGGGTGCTGGCGGCTCAGTACTCGGGGTGCTGGGTGCTCAGTACTCAGGGTGCTGGGTGCTCAGTACTCAGGGTGCTGGGTGCTCAGTACTCGGGTGCTAGGTTCTCAGTACTCGGGTGCTGGGTGCTCAGTGCACAGGGTGCTGGGTTCTCAGTGCTCATGGTGCTCGGTGCTTAGTACTCAGGGTGCTCGGTGCTCAGGGTCCTGGGTGCTCAGTGCTCGCGGTGCTGGGTGCTCAGTGCTCGGGGTGCTGGCTGCTCAGTGCTCAGGGTGCTGGGTGCTCAGTACTCAGGGTGCTCGGTGCTCAGTACTCAGGGTGCTGGGTGCTCAGTGCTCAGGGTGCTGGGTGCTCAGTACTCAGGGTGCTGGGTGCTCGGTGCTCAGTACGATGGGTGCTCAGTACTCAGGGTGCTGGGTGCTCAGTACTCAGTGTGCTCGGTGCTCAGTACTCAGGGTGCTGGGTGCTCAGTGCTCGGGGTGCTGGGTGCTCATTAATCAGGGTGCTGGGTGCTCAGTACTCAGGGTGCTCAGTGCTTGGGGTGCTGGGTGCTCAGTACACAGGGTGCTCAGTGCTTGGGGTGCTGGGTGCTCAGTACTCAGGGTGCTGGGTGCTCAGTGCTCAGGGTGCTGGGTGCTCAGTACTCAGGGTGCTGGGTGCTCAATAATCAGGGTGCTGGGTGCTCAGTGCTCGGGGTGCTGGGTGCTCAGTGCTCGGGGTGCTGGGTGCTCAGTGGTCGGGGTGCTGGTTGCTCAGTGCTCGGGGTGCTGGGTGCTCAGTGCTCGGGGTGCTGGGTGCTCAGTGTTCTGGTTGCTGGGTGCTCAGTGCTCGGGGTGCTCGGTGCTCAGTGCTCGGGGTGCTGGGTGCTCAGTACTCGGGGTGCTCGGTGCTCAGTACTCAGTGTGCTGGGTGCTCAGTACTCAGGGTGCTCAGTGCTCAGTACTCAGGGTGCTCAGTGCTCAGTACTCAGGGAGCTCAGTGCTCAGGGTGCTGGGTGGTCAGTGCTCGGGGTGCTTCGTGCTCAGTCCTCAGGGTGCTGGGTGCTCAGTGCTCAGGGTGCTCGGTGCTCAATGATCAGGGTGCTGGGTACTCAGTACTCAGGGTGCTGGGTGCTCAGTGCTCAGTACTCAGCGTGCTGGGTGCTCAGTGCTCAGAGTGTTGGGTGCTCAGTACTCAGGGTGCTGGGTGCTCAGTGCTCAGTGCTCAGGGTGCTCAGTGCTCAGGGTGCTGGGTGCTCAGTGCTCAGTGCTCAGGGTGCTGGGTGCTCAGTGCTCAGTGCTCAGGGTGCTGGGTGTTCAGTACTCAGGGTGCTGGGTGCTCAGTACTCAGTGTGCTGGGTGCTCAGTGCTCAGGCTGCTGGGTGCTCAGTGCTCAGGGTGCTGGGTGCCCAGGGCTCAGTGCTCAGGGTGCTGGGTGCTCAGTGCTCAGTGCTCAGGGTGCTGGGTGTTCAGTACTCAGGGTGCTGGGTGCTCAGTGCTCAGGGTGCTGGGTCCTCAGTGCTCAGTGCTCTGGGGGCTGGGTGCTCAGTGCTCAGTACTCAGGGTGCTGGGTGCTCAGTACTCAGGGTGCTGGAGGCTCAGTGCTCGGGGTGCTGGGTGCTCAGTACTCAGGGTGCTGCGTGCTCAGTACTGCGGCTGCTGGGTGCTCAGTGCAAGGGGTGCTGGGTGCTCAGTGCTCAGGGTGCTGGGTGCTCAGTGCTCGGGGTGCTCAGTACTCAGTGCTCAGGACGCTGAGTGCTCAGTACTCAGGGTGCTGGGTGCTCAGTGCTCAGGGTGCTGGGTGCACAGTGCTCGGTGTGCTCGGTGATCAGTGCTCGGGGTGCTGGGTGCTCAGTGCTCGGGGTGCTGTGTGCTCAGTTCTCTGGGTGCTCAGTGCTCAGTATTCAGGTTGCTGGGTGCTCAGTCCTCAGGGTGCTGGGTGCTCAGTACTCAGGGTGCTAAGTACTCAGGGTGCTGGGTGCTCAGTGCTCGGGGTGCTGGGTGCTCAGTACTCAGGGTGCTGGGTGCTCAGTGTTCAGGGTGCTGGGTGCTCAGTGCTCGGGGTGCTGGGTGCTCATTCCCCGGGTGCTGGGTGCTCAGTGCTCGGGGTGCTGGGTGCTCAGTACTCAGGGTGCTGTGTACTCAGTGCTCAGGGTGCTGGGTGCTCAGTGCTCAGGGTGCTGGGTGCTCAGTACTCAGGGTGCTGGGTGCTCAGTGCTCGGGGTGCTCGGTGCTCAGTACGCTGGGTGCTCAGTACTCAGGGTGCTGGGTGCTCAGTACTCAGGGTGCTGTGTGCTCAGTACTCAGGGTGCTGGGTGCTTAGTACTCAGGTTGCTGGGTGCTTAGTACTCAGGGTGCTGGCTGCTCAGTGCTCAGGGTGCTCGGTGCTCAGTGCTCGGGGTGCTGGGTGCTCAGTACTCAGGGTGGTCAGTGCTCAGTGCTCTGGGTGCTGGGTGCTCTGTGCTCGGGGTGCTGGGTGCTCATTGCTCAGGGTGCTGGGTGCTCAGTACTCAGGGTGCTCAGTGCTCAGTGCTCGGGGTGCTGGGTGCTCAGTGCTCGGGGTGCTGGGTGCTCAGTGCTCAGGGTGCTGGGTGCTCAGTGCTCAGGGTTCTGGGTGCTCAGTGCTCGGGGCGCTGGGTACTCAGTGCTCGGGGTGCTCGGAGCTCAGTACTCAGTGTGCTGGTTGCTCAGTGCTCAGGGTGCTGGGTGCTCAGTGCTCGGGGTGCTCGGTGCTCAGTACTCAGGGTGCTTCGTGCTCAGTACTCAGGGTGCTGGGTGCTCAGTGCTCAGAGTGCTGGGTGCTCAGTGCTTGGCTTGCTGGGTGCTCAGTGCTCAGTACTCAGGGTGCTGGGTGCTCAGTGCTCTTGGTGCTGGGTGCACAGTGCTCAGTACTCAGGGTGCTGGGTGCTCAGTGCTCAGGGTGCTGGGTGCTCAGTGCTCAGGGTGCTATGTGCTCAGTGCTCAGGGTGCTGGGTGCTCAGTGCTCAGGGTGCTGGGTACTCAGTGCTCGGGGTGCTGGGTGCTCAGTACTCAGTGTGCTCTGTGCTCAGTACTCATTGTGCTCAGTGCTCAGTACTCAGGGTGCTCAGTGCTCAGTACTCAGGGTGCTCAGTGCTCAGGGTGCTGGGTGCTCAGTGCTCGGGGTGCTGGGTGCTCAGTCCTCAGGGTGCTGGGTGCTCAGTGCTCAGGGTGCTCGGTGCTCAGTGCTCAGGGTGCTGTTTGCTCAGTACTCAGGGTGCTGGGTGCTCAGTGCTCGGGGTTCTGGGTGCTCAGTACTCAGGGTGCTGGGTGCTCAGTGCTCAGGGTGCTGGGTGCTCAGTGCTCAGGGTGCTCGGTGCTTAGTACTCAGGGTGCTGGGTGCTCAGTACTCAGGGTGCTGGGTGCTCAGTGCTCAGGGTGCTGGGTGCTCAGTGCTCAGGGTGCTGGGTGCTCAGTACTCAGGGTGCTGGGTGCTCAGTTCTCGGGGTGCTGGGTGCTCAGTTCTCAGGGAGCTGGGTGCTCAGTACTCAGGGTGCTGGGTGCTCAGTACTCGGGTGCTGGGTGCTCAGTGCTCAGGGTGCTGGGTGCTCAGTGCTTGGGGTGCTGGGTGCTCAGTGCACAGTACTCAGGGTGCTGGGGGCTCAGTGCTCGGGGTGCTGGGTGCTCAGTGCTCAGTACTCAGGGTGCTGGGTGCTCAGTGCTCAGTGTGCTGGGTGCTCAGTGCTCAGGGTGCTGGGTGCTCAGTGCTCAGGGTGCTGGGTGCTCAGTACTCTGGGTGCTGGGTGCTCATTGCTCGGGGTGCTCGGTGCTCAGTGCTCAGGGTGCTGGGTGCTCAGTACTCAGGGTGCTGGGTGCTCGGTGCTCAGTACGATGGGTGCTCAGTACTCAGGGTGCTGGGTGCTCAGTACTCAGTGTGCTCGGTGCTCAGTACTCAGGGTGCTGGGTGCTCAGTGCTCGGGGTGCTGGGTGCTCATTAATCAGGGTGCTGGGTGCTCAGTACTCAGGGTGCTCAGTGCTTGGGGTGCTGGGTGCTCAGTACACAGGGTGCTCAGTGCTTGGGGTGCTGGGTGCTCAGTACTCAGGGTGCTGGGTGCTCAGTGCTCAGGGTGCTGGGTGCTCAGTACTCAGGGTGCTGGGTGCTCAGTGTTCTGGTTGCTGGGTGCTCAGTGCTCGGGGTGCTCGGTGCTCAGTGCTCGGGGTGCTGGGTGCTCAGTACTCGGGGTGCTGGGTGCTCAGTGCTCAGGGTGCTGGGTGCTCAGTGCTCGGGGTGCTGGGTGCTCAGTGTTCTGGTTGCTGGGTGCTCAGTGCTCGGGGTGCTCGGTGCTCAGTGCTCGGGGTGCTGGGTGCTCAGTACTCGGGGTGCTCGGTGCTCAGTACTCAGTGTGCTGGGTGCTCAGTACTCAGGGTGCTCAGTGCTCAGTACTCAGGGTGCTCAGTGCTCAGTACTCAGGGAGCTCAGTGCTCAGGGTGCTGGGTGGTCAGTGCTCGGGGTGCTTCGTGCTCAGTCCTCAGGGTGCTGGGTGCTCAGTGCTCAGGGTGCTCGGTGCTCAATGATCAGGGTGCTGGGTACTCAGTACTCAGGGTGCTGGGTGCTCAGTGCTCAGTACTCAGCGTGCTGGGTGCTCAGTGCTCAGAGTGTTGGGTGCTCAGTACTCAGGGTGCTGGGTGCTCAGTGCTCAGTGCTCAGGGTGCTCAGTGCTCAGGGTGCTGGGTGCTCAGTGCTCAGTGCTCAGGGTGCTGGGTGCTCAGTGCTCAGTGCTCAGGGTGCTGGGTGTTCAGTACTCAGGGTGCTGGGTGCTCAGTACTCAGTGTGCTGGGTGCTCAGTGCTCAGGCTGCTGGGTGCTCAGTGCTCAGGGTGCTGGGTGCCCAGGGCTCAGTGCTCAGGGTGCTGGGTGCTCAGTGCTCAGTGCTCAGGGTGCTGGGTGTTCAGTACTCAGGGTGCTGGGTGCTCAGTGCTCAGGGTGCTGGGTCCTCAGTGCTCAGTGCTCTGGGGGCTGGGTGCTCAGTGCTCAGTACTCAGGGTGCTGGGTGCTCAGTACTCAGGGTGCTGGAGGCTCAGTGCTCGGGGTGCTGGGTGCTCAGTACTCAGGGTGCTGCGTGCTCAGTACTGCGGCTGCTGGGTGCTCAGTGCAAGGGGTGCTGGGTGCTCAGTGCTCAGGGTGCTGGGTGCTCAGTGCTCGGGGTGCTCAGTACTCAGTGCTCAGGACGCTGAGTGCTCAGTACTCAGGGTGCTGGGTGCTCAGTGCTCAGGGTGCTGGGTGCACAGTGCTCGGTGTGCTCGGTGATCAGTGCTCGGGGTGCTGGGTGCTCAGTGCTCGGGGTGCTGTGTGCTCAGTTCTCTGGGTGCTCAGTGCTCAGTATTCAGGTTGCTGGGTGCTCAGTCCTCAGGGTGCTGGGTGCTCAGTACTCAGGGTGCTAAGTACTCAGGGTGCTGGGTGCTCAGTGCTCGGGGTGCTGGGTGCTCAGTACTCAGGGTGCTGGGTGCTCAGTGTTCAGGGTGCTGGGTGCTCAGTGCTCGGGGTGCTGGGTGCTCATTCCCCGGGTGCTGGGTGCTCAGTGCTCGGGGTGCTGGGTGCTCAGTACTCAGGGTGCTGTGTACTCAGTGCTCAGGGTGCTGGGTGCTCAGTGCTCAGGGTGCTGGGTGCTCAGTACTCAGGGTGCTGGGTGCTCAGTGCTCGGGGTGCTCGGTGCTCAGTACGCTGGGTGCTCAGTACTCAGGGTGCTGGGTGCTCAGTACTCAGGGTGCTGTGTGCTCAGTACTCAGGGTGCTGGGTGCTTAGTACTCAGGTTGCTGGGTGCTTAGTACTCAGGGTGCTGGCTGCTCAGTGCTCAGGGTGCTCGGTGCTCAGTGCTCGGGGTGCTGGGTGCTCAGTACTCAGGGTGGTCAGTGCTCAGTGCTCTGGGTGCTGGGTGCTCTGTGCTCGGGGTGCTGGGTGCTCATTGCTCAGGGTGCTGGGTGCTCAGTACTCAGGGTGCTCAGTGCTCAGTGCTCGGGGTGCTGGGTGCTCAGTGCTCGGGGTGCTGGGTGCTCAGTGCTCAGGGTGCTGGGTGCTCAGTGCTCAGGGTTCTGGGTGCTCAGTGCTCGGGGCGCTGGGTACTCAGTGCTCGGGGTGCTCGGAGCTCAGTACTCAGTGTGCTGGTTGCTCAGTGCTCAGGGTGCTGGGTGCTCAGTGCTCGGGGTGCTCGGTGCTCAGTACTCAGGGTGCTTCGTGCTCAGTACTCAGGGTGCTGGGTGCTCAGTGCTCAGAGTGCTGGGTGCTCAGTGCTTGGCTTGCTGGGTGCTCAGTGCTCAGTACTCAGGGTGCTGGGTGCTCAGTGCTCTTGGTGCTGGGTGCACAGTGCTCAGTACTCAGGGTGCTGGGTGCTCAGTGCTCAGGGTGCTGGGTGCTCAGTGCTCAGGGTGCTATGTGCTCAGTGCTCAGGGTGCTGGGTGCTCAGTGCTCAGGGTGCTGGGTACTCAGTGCTCGGGGTGCTGGGTGCTCAGTACTCAGTGTGCTCTGTGCTCAGTACTCATTGTGCTCAGTGCTCAGTACTCAGGGTGCTCAGTGCTCAGTACTCAGGGTGCTCAGTGCTCAGGGTGCTGGGTGCTCAGTGCTCGGGGTGCTGGGTGCTCAGTCCTCAGGGTGCTGGGTGCTCAGTGCTCAGGGTGCTCGGTGCTCAGTGCTCAGGGTGCTGGGTGCTCAGTACTCAGGGTGCTGGGTGCTCAGTGCTCGGGGTTCTGGGTGCTCAGTACTCAGGGTGCTGGGTGCTCAGTGCTCAGGGTGCTGGGTGCTCAGTGCTCAGGGTGCTCGGTGCTTAGTACTCAGGGTGCTGGGTGCTCAGTACTCAGGGTGCTGGGTGCTCCATGCTCAGGGTGCTGGGTGCTCAGTGCTCAGGGTGCTGGGTGCTCAGTACTCAGGGTGCTGGGTGCTCAGTTCTCGGGGTGCTGGGTGCTCAGTACTCAGGGAGCTGGGTGCTCAGTACTCAGGGTGCTGGGTGCTCAGTACTCGGGTGCTGGGTGCTCAGTGCTCAGGGTGCTGGGTGCTCAGTGCTTGGGGTGCTGGGTGCTCAGTGCACAGTACTCAGGGTGCTGGGGGCTCAGTGCTCGGGGTGCTGGGTGCTCAGTGCTCAGTACTCAGGGTGCTGGGTGCTCAGTGCTCAGTGTGCTGGGTGCTCAGTGCTCAGGGTGCTGGGTGCTCAGTGCTCAGGGTGCTGGGTGCTCAGTACTCTGGGTGCTGGGTGCTCATTGCTCGGGGTGCTCGGTGCTCAGTGCTCAGGGTGCTGGGTGCTCAGTACTCAGGGTGCTGGGTGCTCGGTGCTCAGTACGATGGGTGCTCAGTACTCAGGGTGCTGGGTGCTCAGTACTCAGTGTGCTCGGTGCTCAGTACTCAGGGTGCTGGGTGCTCAGTGCTCGGGGTGCTGGGTGCTCATTAATCAGGGTGCTGGGTGCTCAGTACTCAGGGTGCTCAGTGCTTGGGGTGCTGGGTGCTCAGTACACAGGGTGCTCAGTGCTTGGGGTGCTGGGTGCTCAGTACTCAGGGTGCTGGGTGCTCAGTGCTCAGGGTGCTGGGTGCTCAGTACTCAGGGTGCTGGGTGCTCAATAATCAGGGTGCTGGGTGCTCAGTGCTCGGGGTGCTGGGTGCTCAGTGCTCGGGGTGCTGGGTGCTCAGTGGTCGGGGTGCTGGTTGCTCAGTGCTCGGGGTGCTGGGTGCTCAGTGCTCGGGGTGCTGGGTGCTCAGTGTTCTTGTTGCTGGGTGCTCAGTGCTCGGGGTGCTCGGTGCTCATTGCTCGGGGTGCTGGGTGCTCAGTACTCGGGGTGCTCGGTGCTCAGTACTCAGTGTGCTGGGTGCTCAGTACTCAGGGTGCTCAGTGCTCAGTACTCAGGGTGCTCAGTGCTCAGTACTCAGGGAGCTCAGTGCTCAGGGTGCTGGGTGGTCAGTGCTCGGGGTGCTTCGTGCTCAGTCCTCAGGGTGCTGGGTGCTCAGTGCTCAGGGTGCTCGGTGCTCAATGATCAGGGTGCTGGGTACTCAGTACTCAGGGTGCTGGGTGCTCAGTGCTCAGTACTCAGCGTGCTGGGTGCTCAGTGCTCAGAGTGTTGGGTGCTCAGTACTCAGGGTGCTGGGTGCTCAGTGCTCAGTGCTCAGGGTGCTCAGTGCTCAGGGTGCTGGGTGCTCAGTGCTCAGTGCTCAGGGTGCTGGGTGCTCAGTGCTCAGTGCTCAGGGTGCTGGGTGTTCAGTACTCAGGGTGCTGGGTGCTCAGTACTCAGTGTGCTGGGTGCTCAGTGCTCAGGCTGCTGGTTGCTCAGTGCTCAGGGTGCTGGGTGCCCAGGGCTCAGTGCTCAGGGTGCTGGGTGCTCAGTGCTCAGTGCTCAGGGTGCTGGGTGTTCAGTACTCAGGGTGCTGGGTGCTCAGTGCTCAGGGTGCTGGGTCCTCAGTGCTCAGTGCTCTGGGGGCTGGGTGCTCAGTGCTCAGTACTCAGGGTGCTGGGTGCTCAGTACTCAGGGTGCTGGAGGCTCAGTGCTCGGGGTGCTGGGTGCTCAGTACTCAGGGTGCTGCGTGCTCAGTACTGCGGCTGCTGGGTGCTCAGTGCAAGGGGTGCTGGGTGCTCAGTGCTCAGGGTGCTGGGTGCTCAGTGCTCGGGGTGCTCAGTACTCAGTGCTCAGGACGCTGAGTGCTCAGTACTCAGGGTGCTGGGTGCTCAGTGCTCAGGGTGCTGGGTGCACAGTGCTCGGTGTGCTCGGTGATCAGTGCTCGGGGTGCTGGGTGCTCAGTGCTCGGGGTGCTGTGTGCTCAGTTCTCTGGGTGCTCAGTGCTCAGTATTCAGGTTGCTGGGTGCTCAGTCCTCAGGGTGCTGGGTGCTCAGTACTCAGGGTGCTAAGTACTCAGGGTGCTGGGTGCTCAGTGCTCGGGGTGCTGGGTGCTCAGTACTCAGGGTGCTGGGTGCTCAGTGTTCAGGGTGCTGGGTGCTCAGTGCTCGGGGTGCTGGGTGCTCATTCTCAGGGTGCTGGGTGCTCAGTGCTCTGGGTGCTGGGTGCTCAGTACTCAGGGTGCTGTGTACTCAGTGCTCAGGGTGCTGGGTGCTCAGTGCTCAGGGTGCTGGGTGCTCAGTACTCAGGGTGCTGGGTGCTCAGTGCTCGGGGTGCTCGGTGCTCAGTACGCTGGGTGCTCAGTACTCAGGGTGCTGGGTGCTCAGTACTCAGGGTGCTGTGTGCTCAGTACTCAGGGTGCTGGGTGCTTAGTACTCAGGTTGCTGGGTGCTTAGTACTCAGGGTGCTGGCTGCTCAGTGCTCAGGGTGCTCGGTGCTCAGTGCTCGGGGTGCTGGGTGCTCAGTACTCAGGGTGGTCAGTGCTCAGTGCTCTGGGTGCTGGGTGCTCTGTGCTCGGGGTGCTGGGTGCTCATTGCTCAGGGTGCTGGGTGCTCAGTACTCAGGGTGCTCAGTGCTCAGTGCTCGGGGTGCTGGGTGCTCAGTGCTCGGGGTGCTGGGTGCTCAGTGCTCAGGGTGCTGGGTGCTCAGTGCTCAGGGTTCTGGGTGCTCAGTGCTCGGGGCGCTGGGTACTCAGTGCTCGGGGTGCTCGGAGCTCAGTACTCAGTGTGCTGGTTGCTCAGTGCTCAGGGTGCTGGGTGCTCAGTGCTCGGGGTGCTCGGTGCTCAGTACTCAGGGTGCTTCGTGCTCAGTACTCAGGGTGCTGGGTGCTCAGTGCTCAGAGTGCTGGGTGCTCAGTGCTTGGCTTGCTGGGTGCTCAGTGCTCAGTACTCAGGGTGCTGGGTGCTCAGTGCTCTTGGTGCTGGGTGCACAGTGCTCAGTACTCAGGGTGCTGGGTGCTCAGTGCTCAGGGTGCTGGGTGCTCAGTGCTCAGGGTGCTGGGTGCTCAGTGCTCAGGGTGCTGGGTGCTCAGTGCTCAGGGTGCTGGGTACTCAGTGCTCGGGGTGCTGGGTGCTCAGTACTCAGTGTGCTCTGTGCTCAGTACTCATTGTGCTCAGTGCTCAGTACTCAGGGTGCTCAGTGCTCAGTACTCAGGGTGCTCAGTGCTCAGGGTGCTGGGTGCTCAGTGCTCGGGGTGCTGGGTGCTCAGTCCTCAGGGTGCTGGGTGCTCAGTGCTCAGGGTGCTCGGTGCTCAGTGCTCAGGGTGCTGGGTGCTCAGTACTCAGGGTGCTGGGTGCTCAGTGCTCGGGGTTCTGGGTGCTCAGTACTCAGGGTGCTGGGTGCTCAGTGCTCAGGGTGCTGGGTGCTCAGTGCTCAGGGTGCTCGGTGCTTAGTACTCAGGGTGCTGGGTGCTCAGTACTCAGGGTGCTGGGTGCTCAGTGCTCAGGGTGCTGGGTGCTCAGTGCTCAGGGTGCTGGGTGCTCAGTACTCAGGGTGCTGGGTGCTCAGTTCTCGGGGTGCTGGGTGCTCAGTACTCAGGGAGCTGGGTGCTCAGTACTCAGGGTGCTGGGTGCTCAGTACTCGGGTGCTGGGTGCTCAGTGCTCAGGGTTCTGGGTGCTCAGTGCTTGGGGTGCTGGGTGCTCAGTGCACAGTACTCAGGGTGCTGGGGGCTCAGTGCTCGGGGTGCTGGGTGCTCAGTGCTCAGTACTCAGGGTGCTGGGTGCTCAGTGCTCAGTGTGCTGGGTGCTCAGTGCTCAGGGTGCTGGGTGCTCAGTGCTCAGGGTGCTGGGTGCTCAGTACTCAGGGTGCTCGGTGCTTAGTACTCAGGGTGCTGGGTGCTCAGTACTCCGGGTGCTGGGTGCTCAGTGCTCAGTACTCAGGGTGCTGGGTGCTCAGTACTCAGGGTGCTGGGTGCTCAGTGCTCGGGGTGCTGGGTGCTCAGTGCTCGGGGTGCTCGGTGCTCAGTACTCAGGGTGCTGGGTGCTCAGTGCTCGGGGTGCTCAGTACTCAGGGTGCTGTTTGTTCAGTGCTCAGGGTGCTGGGTGCTCAGTACTCAGGGTGCTCGGTGCTTAGTACTCAGGGTGCTGGGTGCTCAGTACTCCGGGTGTGGGTGCTCAGTGCTCGGGGTGCTCAGTGCTCAAGGTGCTGGGTGCTCAGTACTCAGGGTGATCATTGCTCAGGGTGCTGGGTGCTCAGTACTCAGGGTGCTGGGTGCTCAGTACTCAGGGTGCTCAGTGCTCAGTACTCAGGGTGCTCAGTGCTCAGTACTAAGGGTGCTCAGTGCTCAGGGTGCTGGGTGCTCAGTGTTCGGTGTGCTCGGTGCTCAGTACTCAGGGTGCTGGGTGCTCAGTGCTCATGGTGCTGGGTGCTCAGTGCTCAGGGTGCTGGTTGCTCAGTGCTCAGGGAGCTGGGTGCTCAGTACTCAGGGTTTTCGGTGCTCAGTACTCCGGGTGCTCAGTGCTCAGTACTCAGGGTGCTGGGTGCTCAGTGCTCAGGGTGCTGGGTGCTCAGTACTCAGGGTGCTGGGTGCTCGGTGCTCAGTACGCTGGGTGCTCAGTACTCAGGTTTCTGGGTACTCAGTACTCAGGGTGCTGGGTGCTCAGTACTCAGGGTGCTCGGTGCTCAGTACTCAGGGTGCTGGGTGCTCATTGCTCAGGGTGCTGGGTGCTCAGTACTCAGGGTGCTGGGTGCTCAGTGCTCGGGGTGCTCGGTGCTCAGTACGCTGGGTGCTCAGTACTCAGGGTGATGGGTGCTCAGTACTCAGGGTGCTGTGCGCTCAGTACTCAGGGTGCTGGGTGCTTAGTACTCAGGGTGCTGGGTGCTTAGTACTCAGGGTGCTGGGTGCTCAGTGCTCCGGGTGCTCGGTGCTCAGTGCTCCGGGTGCTCGGTGCTCAGTACTCAGGGTGCTGGGTGCTCAGTGCTCGGGGTGCTCGGTGCTCAGTACTCAGGGTGCTGGGTGCTCAGTGCTCGGGGTGCTGGGTGCTCAGTACTCAGGGTGCTGGGTGCTCAGTGCTCCGGGTGCTCGGTGCTCAGTGCTCCGGGTGCTCGGTGCTCAGTACTCAGGGTGCTGGGTGCTCAGTGCTCGGGGTGCTCGGTGCTCAGTACTCAGGGTGCTGGGTGCTCAGTGCTCAGGGTGCTGGGTGCTCAGTTCTAGGGGTGCTGGGTGCTCAGTACTCAGGGTGCTGCGTGCTCAGTACTCCGGGTGCCGGGTGCTCAGTGCAAGGGGTGCTGGGTGCTCAGTCATCAGGGTGCTGGGTGCTCAGTACTCAGTGCTCAGGATGCTGGGTGCTCAGTACTCAGGGTGCTGGGTGGTCAGTGCTCGGGGTGCTCAGTACTCAGTGCTCAGGATGCTGGGTGCTCAGTACTCAGGGTGCTGGGTGCTCAGTTGTCAGGGTGCTGGGTGCACAGTGCTCGGGGTGCTCTGTGCTCAGTGCTCGGGGTGCTGGGTGCTCAGTGTTCGGGGTGCTGGGTGCTCAGTGCTTGGGGTGCTGGGTGATCAGTACTCAGGGTGCTCGGTGCTCAGTGCTCGGGGTGCTGGGTGCTCAGTACTCGGGGTGCTGGGTGCTCAGTGCTCAGGGTGCTGGGTCTCAGTGCTCGGGGTACTGGGTACTCAGTGCTCAGTACACAGGGTGCTGAGTGCTCAGTGCTCGGGGTGCTGGGTGCTCAGTGCTCAGTACTCAGGGTGCTCAGTGCTCAGTACTCAGCGTGCTGGGTGCTCAGTGCTCAGGGTGCTGGGTGCTCAGTACTCAGGGTGCTGTGTGCTTAGTACTTAGGGTGCTCGGTCCTCAGTGCTCAGGGTGCTGGGTGCTCAGTACTCAGGGTGCTGAGTGCTCAGTGCTCAGGGTGCTCAGTGCTCAGCACGCGGTGCTTGGATGCTGAGTGCTCGGGGTGCTCTGTGCTCAGTGCTCGGGGTGCTCAGTTCTCGGGGTGCTGGGTGCTCAGTGCTCAGTACTCAGGGTGCTGGGTGCTCAGTGCTCGGGGTGCTGGATGCTCAGTACTCAGGCTGCTGGGTGCTCAGTGCTCAGGGTGCTGGGTGCTCAGTACTCAGGGTGCTGGGTGCTCAGTGCTCAGGGTGCTGGGTGCTCAGTACTCAGGGGGCTGGGTCCTCAGTGCTCAGGGTGCTGGGTGCTCAGTGCTCGGGGTGCTCAGTACTCAGGGTGCTGTGTGTTCAGTGCTCAGGGTACTGGGTGCTCAGTACTCAGGGTGCTCGGTGCTTAGTACTCAGGGTGCTGGGTGCTTAGTACTCCGGGTGCTGGGTGCTCAGTGCTCGGGGTGCTCGGTGCTCAGTGCTCAGGGTGCTGGGTGCTCAGTACTCAGGGTGCTCATTGCTCAGGGTGCTGGGTGCTCAGTACTCAGTGTGCTGGGTGCCCAGTACTCAGGGTGCTCAGTGCTCAGTACTCAGGGTGCTGGCGGCTCAGTACTCGGGGTGCTGGGTGCTCAGTACTCAGGGTGCTGGGTGCTCAGTACTCAGGGTGCTGGGTGCTCAGTACTCGGGTGCTAGGTTCTCAGTACTCGGGTGCTGGGTGCTCAGTGCACAGGGTGCTGGGTTCTCAGTGCTCATGGTGCTCGGTGCTTAATACTCAGGGTGTTCGGTGCTCAGGGTCCTGGGTGCTCAGTGCTCGCGGTGCTGGGTGCTCAGTGCTCGGGGTGCTGGCTGCTCAGTGCTCAGGGTGCTGGGTGCTCAGTACTCAGGGTGCTCGGTGCTCAGTACTCAGGGTGCTGGGTGCTCAGTGCTCAGGGTGCTGGGTGCTCAGTACTCAGGGTGCTGGGTGCTCAGTACTCAGTGTGCTCGGTGCTCAGTACTCAGGGTGCTCAGTGCTCGGGGTGCTGGGTGCTCATTAATCAGGGTGCTGGGTGCTCAGTACTCAGGGTGCTCAGTGCTTGGGGTGCTGGGTGCTCAGTACACAGGGTGCTCAGTGCTTGGGGTGCTGGGTGCTCAGTACTCAGGGTGCTGGGTGCTCAGTGCTCAGGGTGCTGGGTGCTCAGTACTCAGGGTGCTGGGTGCTCAATAATCAGGGTGCTGGGTGCTCAGTGCTCGGGGTGCTGGGTGCTCAGTGCTCGGGGTGCTGGGTGCTCAGTGCTCGGGGTGCTGGGTGCTCAGTGTTCTGGTTGCTGGGTGCTCAGTGCTCGGGGTGCTCGGTGCTCAGTGCTCGGGGTGCTGGGTGTTCAGTACTCGGGGTGCTCGGTGCTCAGTACTCAGTGTGCTGGGTGCTCAGTACTCAGGGTGCTCAGTGCTCAGTACTCAGGGTGCTCAGTGCTCAGTACTCAGGGAGCTCAGTGCTCAGGGTGCTGGGTGGTCAGTGCTCGGGGTGCTTCGTGCTCAGTCCTCAGGGTGCTGGGTGCTCAGTGCTCAGGGTGCTCGGTGCTCAATGATCAGGGTGCTGGGTAGTCAGTACTCAGGGTGCTGGGTGCTCAGTGCTCAGTACTCAGCGTGCTGGGTGCTCAGTGCTCAGAGTGTTGGGTGCTCAGTACTCAGGGTGCTGGGTGCTCAGTGCTCAGTGCTCAGGGTGCTCAGTGCTCAGGGTGCTGGGTGCTCAGTGCTCAGTGCTCAGGGTGCTGGGTGCTCAGTGCTCAGTGCTCAGGGTGCTGGGTGTTCAGTACTCAGGGTGCTGGGTGCTCAGTACTCAGTGTGCTGGGTGCTCAGTGCTCAGGCTGCTGGGTGCTCAGTGCTCAGGGTGCTGGGTGCCCAGTGCTCAGTGCTCAGGGTGCTGGGTGCTCAGTGCTCAGTGCTCAGGGTGCTGGGTGTTCAGTACTCAGGGTGCTGGGTGCTCAGTGCTCAGGGTGCTGGGTCCTCAGTGCTCAGTGCTCTGGGGGCTGGGTGCTCAGTGCTCAGTACTCAGGGTGCTGGGTGCTCAGTACTCAGGGTGCTGGAGGCTCAGTGCTCGGGGTGCTGGGTGCTCAGTACTCAGGGTGCTGCGTGCTCAGTACTCCGGCTGCTGGGTGCTCAGTGCAAGGGGTGCTGGGTGCTCAGTTCTCTGGGTGCTCAGTGCTCAGTACTCAGGTTGCTGGGTGCTCAGTACTCAGGGTGCTGGGTGCTCAGTACTCAGGGTGCTGGGTGCTCAGTGCTCGGGGTGCTCAGTACTCAGTGCTCAGGACGCTGAGTGCTCAGTACTCAGGGTGCTGGGTGCTCAGTGCTCGGGGTGCTGGGTGCTCAGTTCTCTGGGTGCTCAGTGCTCAGTACTCAGGTTGCTGGGTGCTCAGTACTCAGGGTGCTGGGTGCTCAGTACTCAGGGAGCTCAGTGCTCGGGGTGCTGGGTGCTCAGTACTCAGGGTGCTGGGTGCTCAGTACTCAGGGTGCTAAGTACTCAGGGTGCTGGGTGCTCAGTGCTCGGGGTGCTGGGTGCTCAGTACTCAGGGTGCTGGGTGCTCAGTGTTCAGGGTGCTGGGTGCTCAGTGCTCGGGGTGCTGGGTGCTCATTCTCAGGGTGCTGGGTGCTCAGTACTCAGGGTGCTGGGTGCTCAGTGCTCGGGGTGCTCGGTGCTCAGTACACAGGGTGCTGGGTGCTCAGTTCTCGGGGCTGCTGGCTGCTCAGTACTCAGGGTGCTGGGTGCTCAGTGCTCAGTACTCAGCGTGCTGGGTGCTCAGTGCTCAGAGTGTTGGGTGCTCAGTACTCAGGTTGCTGGGTGCTCAGTGCTCAGTGCTCAGGGTGCTCAGTGCTCAGGGTGCTGGGTGCTCATGGTGCTGGGTGCTCAGTGCTCGGGGTGCTCGTTGCTCAGTGCTCAGGGAGCTGGGTGCTCAGTGCTCAGTGCTCAGGGTGGTGGGTGCTCAGTGCTCAGTGCTCAGGGTGCTGGGTGTTCAGTACTCAGGGTGCTGGGTGCTCAGGACTCAGTGTGCGGGGTGCTCAGTGCTCAGGGTGCTGGGTGCTCAGTGCTCAGGGAGCTGGGTGCTCAGTACTCAGGGTGCTGGGTGCTCAGTGCTCGGGATGCTGGGTGCTCAGTGCTCAGGGTGCTGGGTCCCCTGTGATCAGTGCTCAGGGTGCTGGGTGCTCAGTGCTCAGTGCTCAGGGTGTTGGGTGTTCAGTACTCAGGGTGCTGGGTGCTCAGTGCTCAGGGTGCTGGTTCCTCAGTGCTCAGTGCTCAGGGGGCTGGGTGCTCAGTGCTCAGTACTCAGGGTGCTGGGTGCTCAGTACTCAGGGTGCTGGGTGCTCAGTACTCAGGGAGCTCAGTGCTCGGGGTGCAGGGTGCTCAGTACTCAGGGTGCTGGGTGCTCAGTACTCAGGGTGCTCAGTACTCAGGGTGCTGGGTGCTCAGTGCTCGGGGTGCTGGGTGCTCAGTACTCAGGGTGCTGGGTGCTCAGTGCTCATGGTGCTGGGTGCTCAGTGCTCGGGGTGCTGGGTGCTCAATCTCGGGGTGCTGGGTGCTCAGTACTCAGGGTGCTGGGTGCTCAGTGCTCGGGGTGCTCGGTGCTCAGTACACAGGGTGCTGGGTGCTCAGTGCTCGGGGTGCTGGGTGCACAGTACTCAGGGTGCTGGGTGCTCAGTGCTCAGTACTCAGCGTGCTGGGTGCTCAGGGCTCAGAGTTTTGGGTGCTAAGTACTCAGGGGGCTGGGTGCTCAGTGCTCAGTGCTCAGGGTGCTCAGTGCTCAGGGTGCTGGCTGCTCAGGGTGCTGGGTGCTCAGTGCTCGGGGTGCTGGGTGCTCAGTGCTCAGGGTGCTGGGTGCTCAGTGCTCAGTGCTCAGGGTGCTGGGTGCTCAGTACTCAGGGTGCTGGGTGCTCAGTACTCAGGGTGCTGGGTGCTCAGTGCTCAGTGCTCAGGGTGCTCAGTGCTCAGGGTGCTGGGTGCTCAGGGTGCTGGGTGCTCAGTGCTCGGGGTGCTCGGTCCTCAGTGCTCAGGGTGCTGGGTGCTCAGTGCTCAGTGCTCAGGGTGGTGGGTGCTGAGTGCTCAGTGCTCAGGATGCTGGGTGTTCAGTACTCAGGGTGCTGGGGGCTCAGTACTCAGTGTGCTGGGTGCTCAGTGCTCAGGGTGCTGGGTGCTCAGTGCTCAGGGTGCTGGGTGCTCAGTACTCAGGGTGCTGGGTGCTCAGTGCTCGGGGTGCTGGGTGCTCAGTGCTCAGGGTGCTGGGTGCCCAGTGCTCAGTGCTCAGGGTGCTGGGTGCTCAGTGCTCAGTGCTCAGGGTGCTGTGTGTTCAGTACTCAGGGTGCTGGGTGCTCAGTGCTCAGGGTGCTGGGTCCTCAGTGCTCAGTGCTCAGGGGGCTTGGTGCTCAGTGCTCAGTACTCAGGGTGCTGGGTGCTCAGTACTCAGGGTGCTGGGTGCTCAGTGCTCGGGGTGCTGGGTGCTCAGTACTCAGGGTGCTGGGTGCTCAGTGCTCATGGTGCAGGGTGCTCAGTGCTCGGGGTGCTCGGTGCTCAGTACTCAGGGTGCTCAGTACTCAGGGTGCTGGGTGCTCAGTGCTCGGGGTGCTGGGTGCTCAATCTCAGGGTGCTGGTTGCTCAGTACTCAGGGTGCTGGGTTCTCAGTGCTCGGGGTGCAGGGTGCTCAGTACTCAGGGTGCTGGGTGCTCAGTACTCAGGGTGCTCAGTACTCAGGGTGCTGGGTGCTCAGTGCTCGGGGTGCTGGGTGCTCAGTACTCAGGGTGCTGGGTGCTCAGTGCTCATGGTGCAGGGTGCTCAGTGCTCGGGGTGCTCGGTGCTCAGTACTCAGGGTGCTCAGTACTCAGGGTGCTGGGTGCTCAGTGCTCGGGGTGCTGGGTGCTCAATCTCAGGGTGCTGGGTGCTCAGTACTCAGGGTGCTGGGTTCTCAGTGCTCGGGGTGCTCGGTGCTCAGTACACAGGGTGCTGGGTACTCAGTGCTCGGGGTGCTGGGTGCACAGTACTAGGGTGCTGGGTGCTCAGTGCTCGGGGTGCTCGGTTCTCAGTACTCAGAGTGCTGGGTGCTCAGTGCTCGGGGTGCTGGGTGCTCAGTGCTCAGGGTGCTGGGAGCTCAGTACTCAGGGGTGCTGGGTGCTAAGTGCTCGGGGTGCTGGGTGCACAGTACTCAGCGTGCTGCGTGCTCAGTTCTCAGGGTGCTGGGTGCTCAGTGCTCCGGGTGCTCGGTGCTCAGTACTCAGGGTGCTGGGTGCTCAGTGCTCGGGGTGCTCGGTGCTCAGTACTCAGGGTGCTGGGTGCTCAGTGCTCGGGGTGCTTGGTGCTCAGTGCTCGGGGTGCTCGGTGCTCAGTACTCAGGGTGCTGGGTGCTCAGTGCTCGGGGTGCTGGGTGCTCAGTACTCAGGGTCCTGGGTGCTCAGTGCTCAGGGTGCTGGGTGCTCAGTTCTAGGGGTGCTGGGTGCTCAGTACTCAGGGTGCTGCGTGCTCAGTACTCCGGGTGCTGTGTGCTCAGTGCAAGGGTGCTGGGTGCTCAGGGTGCTGGGTGCTCAGTACTCAGTGCTCAGGATGCTGGGTGCTCAGTACTCAGGGTGATGGGTGGTCAGTGCTCGGGGTGCTCTGTGCTCAGTGCTTGGGGTGCTGGGTGCTCAGTGCTTGGGGTGCTGGGTGCTCAGTGCTCAGGGTGCTGGGTGCTCAGTTCTCAGGGTGCTGGGTGCACAGTGCTCGGGGTGCTCTGTGCTCAGTGCTTGGGGTGCTGGGTGCTCAGTGCTCAGTACTCAGGGTGCTGGGTGCTCAGTGCTCGGGGTGCTGGGTGGTCAGTGCTCAGTACTCAGGGTGCTGGGTGCTCAGTGCTCGGGGTGCTTGATGCTCAGTACTCAGGGTGCTGGGTGCTCAGTGCTCAGTACACAGGGTGCTGGGTGCTCAGTGCTCGGGGTGCTGGGTGCTCAGTGCTCAGTACTCAGGGTGCTGGGTGCTCAGTGCTCGGGGTGCTTGATGCTCAGTACTCAGGGTGCTGGGTGCTCAGTGCTCAGGGTGCTGGGTGCTCAGTACTCAGGGTGCTGGGTGCTCAGTACTCAGTATCCTGGGTGCTCAGTGCTCGGGGTGCTCAGTACTCAGGGTGCTGTGTGTTCAGTGCTCAGGGTACTGGGTGCTCAGTACTCAGGGTGCTCAGTGCTCGGGGTGCTTGATGCTCAGTACTCAGGGTGCTGGGTGCTCAGTGCTCAGGGTGCTGGGTGCTCAGTACTCAGGGTGCTGGGTGCTCAGTACTCAGTATGCTGGGTGCTCAGTGCTCGGGGTGCTCAGTACTCAGGGTGCTGTGTGTTCAGTGCTCAGGGTACTGGGTGCTCAGTACTCAGGGTGCTCAGTGCTTGGGGTGCTGGGGTGCGCAGTACTCAGGGTGTTGGGTGCTCAGTACTCAGGGTGCTCAGTGCTTGGGGTGCTGGGTGCTCAGTACTCAGGGTGCTCAGTGCTTGGGGTGTTGGGTGCTCAGTACTCAGGGTGCTGGGTGCTCAGTGCTCATGGTGCTAGGTGCTCAGTACTCAGGGTGCTGGGTGCTCATTACTCAGGGTGCTAGGTGCTCAGTGTTCGGGGGTGCTGGGTGCTCAGGGGCTCGGGGTGCTGGGGGGCTCAGTGCTCGGGGCCCTGGTGCTCAGTGCTCAGGGTGCTCGGTGCTCAGTGCTCAGGGTGCGGGGGGTGCTCAGTACTCAGGGTGCTGGGTGCTCAGTGCTCGGGGTGCTGGGTGCTCAGTACTCAGGGTGCTGGGTGCTCAGTGCTCAGGGTGCTGGGTGCTCAGTGCTCAGGGTGGCTCGGTGCTTAGTACTCGGGGTGCTGGGTGCTCAGTACTCAGGGTTCTGGGTGCTCAGTGCTCAGGGTGCTGGGTGCTCAGTGCTCAGGGTGCTGGGTGCTCAGTACTCAGGGTGCTGGGTGCTCAGTACTCAGGGTGCTGGGTGCTCAGTTCTCAGGGTGCTGGGTGTTCAGTGCTCGGGGGTGCTGGGTGCTCAGTGCTCGGGGGTGCTCGGTGCTCAGTGCTCAAGTTGCTGGGTGCTCAGTACTCAGGGTGATCATTGCTCAGGATGCTGGGTGCACAGTGCTCGGGGTGCTGGGTACTCCGTGCTCAGTACACAGGGTGCTGGGTGCTCAGTGCTCGGGGTCCTGGGGTGCTCAGTGCTCAGTACTCAGGGTGCTGGGTGCTCAGTGCTCGGGGTGCTTGATGCTCAGTACTCAGGGTGCTGGGTGCTCAGTGCTCAGGGTGCTGGGTGCTCAGTACTCAGGGTGCTGGGTGCTCAGTACTCAGTATGCTGGGTGCTCAGTGCTCGGGGGTGCTCAGTACTCAGGGTGCTGTGGTGTTCAGTGCTCAGGGTACTGGGTGCTCAGTACTCAGGGTGCTCAGTGCTTGGGGTGCTGGGTGCGCAGTACTCAGGGTGTTGGGTGCTCAGTACTCAGGGGTGCTCAGTGCTTGGGGTGCTGGGTGCTCAGTACTCAGGGTGCTCAGTGCTTGGGGTGTTGGGTGCTCAGTACTCAGGGTGCTGAGTGCTCATTACTCAGGGTGCTAGGTGCTCAGTGTTCGGGG
>NW_024543469.1:0-117103 GCF_018167655.1 Microtus oregoni | reverse complement strand
GGTGCTCAGTGCTCAGGATGCTCGGTGCTCAGTACTCTTGGTGCTGGGTGCTCAGTACTCAGGGTGCTGGGTGCTCCGTGCTCGGGGTGCTCGGTGCTCAGTACTCAGGGTGCTGGGTGCTCAGTGCTCAGGGTGCTGGGTGCTCAGTACTCAGGGTGCTCAGTACTCAGTACTCAGGTTGCTGGGTGCTCAGTGCTTGGGGTGCTGGGTGCTCAGTGCTCAGGGTGCTGGGTGCTCAGTGCTCGGGGTGCAGGGTGCTCAGTACTCCGGACGCTCGGTGCTCAGTACTCAGGGTGCTGGGTGCTCAGTACTCAGGGTGCTGGGTGCTCAGTACTCAGGGTGCTCGGTGCTCAGTACTCAGGGTGCTGGGGTGCTCAGTGCTCAGGGTGCTGGGTGCTAAGTACTCAGTGTGCTGGGTGCTCAGTACTCAGGGTGCTGAGTGCTCAGTGCTCAGGATGCTGGGTGCTCAGTACTCAGGGTGCTGTGTGCTCAGTGCTAAGGGTGCTGGGTGCTCAGTACTCAGGGTGCTCAGTACTCAGGGTGCTGGGTGCTCAGTACTCAGGGTGCTCAGTACTCAGGGTGCTGGGTGCTCAGTGCTCGGGGTGCTGGGTGCTCAGTACTCAGGGTGCTCAGTAGTCAGGGTGCTGGGTGCTCAGTGCTTGGGGTGCTGGGTGCTCAGTGCTCAGGGTGCTGGGTGCTCAGTGCTCAGGGTGCTGGGTGCTCAGTACTCAGGGTGCTGGGTGCTCAGTACTCAGGGTGCTCAGTGCTCGGGGTGCTGGGTGCTCAGTACTCAGGGTGCTGGGTGCTCAGTACTCAGGGTGCTGGGGTGATCATTCTCGGGGTGCTGGGTGCTCAGTGCTCGGGGTGCTGTTTGCTCAGTACTCGGGGTGCTGGGTGCTCAGTGCTCAGCGTGCTGGGTGCTCAGTACTCAGGGTGCTCGGTTCTCAGTACTCAGGCTGCTGGGTGCTCATTCTCGGGGTGCTGGGTGCTCAGTGCTCGGGGTGCTGGGTGCTCAGTGCTCGGGGTGCTGGGTGCTCAGTCCTCAGGGTGCTGGTGCTCAGTACTCAGGGTGCTGGGTGCTCAGTGCTCGGGGGTGCTCGGTGCTCAGTACTCAGGGTGCTGGGTGCTCAGTACTCAGGGTGCAGGTGCTCAGTGCTCGGGGTGCTGGGTGCTCAGTGCTCAGGGCGCTGGCTGCTCAGTGCTCAGGTTGCTGGGTGCTCAGTACTCAGGGGGCTCGGTGCTCAGTACTCAGGGTGCTCAGCGCTCAGTACTCAGCGTGGTGGGTGCTCAGTGCTCAGGGTCCTTGGTGCTCAGAACTCAGGGTGCTCAGTGCTCAGTTCTCAGCGTGCTTTGTGCTCAGTGCTCAGGGGGCTGGGTGCTCAGTACTCAGGGTGCTGGGTGCTCAGTGCTCAGGGTGCTGGGTGCTCAGTGCTCAGGGTGCTGGGTGCTCAGTGCTCAGGGTGATGGGTGCTCAGTGCTCGGGGTGCTGGGTGCTCAGTACTCAGGGTTGCTCGGTGCTCAGTACTCAGGGTGCTGGGTGCTCAGTGCTCGGGGTGCTGGGTGCTCAGTGCTCAGGGTGCTGGGTGCTCAGTACTTAGGGTGCTGTGTGCTCAGTGCTCGGGGAGCTCGGTGCTCAGTACTCAAGGTGCTGGGGTGCTCAGTGCTCACGGTGCTGGGTGCTCAGTCCTCGGGGTGCTCCGTGCTCAGTGCTCAGGGTACTGGTTGCTCAGTACTCAGGGTGCTCGGTGCTCAGTACTAAGGGTGCTCAGTGCTCAGTACTCAGGGTGCTCAGTGCTCAGTGCTCGGGGTGCTGGGTGCTCAGTGCTCAGGGTGCTCAGTGCTCAGTGCTCAGTACTCAGGGTGCTGGGTGCTCAGTACTCAGGGTGCTGGGTGCTCAGTGCTCAGTGCTCAGTAGTCAGGGTGCTGGGTGCTCAGTACTCAGCGTGCTGGGTGCTCAGTGCTCAGGGTCCTCGGTGCTCAGAACTCATGGTGCTCAGTGCTCAGTACTCAGCGTGCTTTGTGCTCAGTGCTCAGGGTCCTGGGTGCTCAGTGCTCAGGATGCTCGGTGCTCAGTACTCTTGGTGCTGGGGTGCTCAGTACTCAGGGTGCTGGGTGCTCCGTGCTCGGGGTGCTCGGTGCTCAGTACTCAGGGTGCTGGGTGCTCAGTGCTCAGGGTGCTGGGTGCTCAGTACTCAGGGTGCTCAGTACTCAGTACTCAGGGTGCTGGGTGCTCAATGCTTGGGGTGCTGGGTGCTCAGTGCTCAGGGTGCTGGGTGCTCAGTGCTCGGGGTGCAGGGTGCTCAGTACTCCGGATGCTCGGTGCTCAGTACTCAGGGTGCTGGGTGCTCAGTACTCAGGGTGCTGGGTGCTCAGTACTCAGGGTGCTCGGTGCTCAGTACTCAGGGTGCTGGGTGCTCAGTGCTCAGGGTGCTGGGTGCTAAGTACTCAGTGTGCTGGGTGCTCAGTACTCAGGGTGCTGGGTGCTCAGTGCTCAGGATGCTGGGTGCTCTGTACTCAGGGTGCTGTGTGCTCAGTGCTAAGGGTGCTGGGTGCTCAGTACTCAGGGTGCTCAGTACTCAGGGTGCTGGGTGCTCAGTACTCAGGGTGCTCAGTACTCAGGGTGCTGGGTGCTCAGTGCTCGGGGTGCTGGGTGCTCAGTACTCAGGGTGCTCAGTAGTCAGGTTGCTGGGTGCTCAGTGCTTGGGGGTGCTGGGTGCTCAGTGCTCAGGGGTGCTGGGTGCTCAGTGCTCAGGGTGCTGGGTGCTCAGTACTCAGGGTGCTGGGGTGCTCAGTACTCAGGGTGCTCAGTGCTCGGGGGTGCTGGGTGCTCAGTACTCAGGGTGCTGGGTGCTCAGTACTCAGGGTGCTGGGTGATCATTCTCGGGGTGCTGGGTGCTCAGTGCTCGGGGTGCTGTTTGCTCAGTACTCGGGGTGCTGGGTGCTCAGTGCTCAGCGTGCTGGGTGCTCAGTACTCAGGGTGCTCGGTTCTCAGTACTCAGGCTGCTGGGTGCTCATTCTCGGGGTGCTGGGTGCTCAGTGCTCGGGGTTCTGGGTGCTCAGTGCTCGGGGTGCTGGGTGCTCAGTCCTCAGGGTGCTGGGTGCTCAGTACTCAGGGTGCTGGGTGCTCAGTGCTCGGGGTGCTCGGTGCTCAGTACTCAGGGTGCTAGGTGCTCAGTACTCAGGGTGCTGGGTGCTCAGTGCTCGGGGTGCTGGGTGCTCAGTGCTCAGGGCGCTGGCTGCTCAGTGCTCAGGTTGCTGGGTGCTCAGTACTCAGGGGGCCCGGTGCTCAGTACTCAGGGTGCTCAGCGCTCAGTACTCAGCGTGGTGGGTGCTCAGTGCTCAGGGTCCTTGGTGCTCAGAACTCAGGGTGCTCAGTGCTCAGTTCTCAGCGTGCTTTGTGCTCAGTGCTCAGGGGGCTCGGTGCTCAGTACTCAGGGTGCTGGGTGCTCAGTACTCACGGTGCTGGTTGCTCAGTACTCGGGGTGCTGGGTGCTCATTACTCAGGGTGCTGGGTGCTCAGTGCTCGGGGTGCTCGGTGCTCAGTACTCTTGGTGCTGGGTGCTCAGTAATCAGGGTGCTGGGTGCTCAGTGCTCAGGCGGCTCAGTTCTCAGTGCTCAGTACTCAGGGTGCTGGGTTCTCAGTACTCAGCGTGCTGTGTACTAAGTGCTCAGGGTGCTGGGTGCTCAGTACTCAGGGTGCTCAGTGCTCAGTGCTTGGGGTGCTGGGTGCTGAGTGCTCAGGGTACTGGGTGCTCAGTGCTCGGGGTGCAGGGTGCTCAGTGCTCGGGGTGCTGGGTGCTCAGTGCTCAGGATGCTGGGTGCTCAGTACTTAGGGTGCTGGGTGCTCAGTGCTCAGGGTGCTCAGTGCTCAGTACTCAAGGTGCTGGCTGCTCAGTGCTCACGGTGCTGGGTGCTCAGTCCTCGGGGTGCTCCGTGCTCAGTGCTCAGGGTGCTGGGTGCTCAGTACTCAGGGTGCTCGGTGCTCAGTACTAAGGGTGCTCAGTGCTCAGTACTCAGGGTGCTCAGTGCTCAGTGCTCGGGGTGCTGGGTGCTCAGTGCTCGGGGTGCTGGGTGCTCAGTACTCGGGGTGCTGGGTGCTCAGTACGCAGGGTGCTGGGTGCTCAGTGCTCGGGGTGCTTGGTGCTCAGTACGTTGGGTGCTCAGTGCTCAGGGTGCTGGGTGCTCAGTGCTCAGGGTGCTGGGTGCTCAGTGCTCAGGGTGCTGGGTGCTCAGTACTCAGGGTGCTGGGTGCTCAGTGCTCAGGGTGCTGGGTGCTCAGTGCTCAGGGTGCTGGGTGCTCAGTACTCAGGGTGCTCGGTGCTCAGTACTCAGGGTACTGGGTGCTCAGTGCTCAGGGTACTGGGTGCTCAGTACTCAGGGTGCTGGGTGCTCAGTGCTCAGGGTGCTGGGTGCTCAGTACTCAGGGTGCTGGGTGCTCAGTGCTCAGGGTGATCGGTGCTCAGTACTCAGGGTGCTCAGTACTCAGGGTGCTGGGTGCTCAGTGCTCAGCCTGCTGGGTGCTCAGTACTCAGGGTGCTCGGATCTCAGTACTCAGGGTGCTGGGTGCTCATTCTCGGGGTGCTGGGAGCTCAGTGCTCGGGGTGCTGGTTGCTCAGTGCTCGGGGTGCTGGGTGCTCAGTACTCAGGGTGCTGGGTGCTCAGTACTCAGGGTGCTGGGTGCTCAGTGCTCGGGGTGCTCGGTGCTCAGTACTCAGGGTGCTGGGTGCTCAGTACTCGTGGTGCTGGGTGCTCAGTGCTCAGGGTGCTGGGTGCTCAGTGCTCGGGGTGCTGGGTGCTCAGTGCTCAGGGTGCTGGCTGCTAAGTGCTCAGGGTGCTGGGTGCTCAGTACTCAGGGTGCTCGGTGCTCAGTACTCAGGGTGCTCAGCGCTCAGTACTCAGCGTGCTGGGTGCTCAGTGCTCAGGTTCCTTGGTGCTCAGTTCTCAGGGTGCTCAGTGCTCAGTACTCAGTGTGCTT
This sequence comes from Microtus oregoni, assembly GCF_018167655.1. Lineage (NCBI taxonomy): Eukaryota > Metazoa > Chordata > Mammalia > Rodentia > Cricetidae > Microtus > Microtus oregoni. The sequence goes on along the minus strand of NW_024543469.1, from coordinate 112,128 downwards.
TGTGCTCAGTGCTCATGGTGCTGGGTGCTCAGTACTCAGGGTGCTGGGTGCTCAGGACTCGGGGTGATGGGTGCTCATTACTCAGGGTGCTGGGTGCTCAGTGCTCGGGGTGCTCGGTGCTCATTACTCAGGGTGCTGGGTGCTCAGTGCTCGGGGTGCTCGGTGCTCAGTACTCAGGGGGCTGGGTGCTCAGTGCTCAGGGGGCTGGGTGCTCAGTGCTCGGGGTGCTGGGTGCTCAGTGCTCGGGGTGCTGGGTGCTCAGTAAACAGTGTCCTGGGTGCTCAGTGCTCGGGGTGCTGGGTGCTCAGTACTCAGGGTGCTGGGTGCTCAGTGCTCGGGGTGCTCGGTGCTCAGTACTCAGGGTGCTGGGTGCTCAGTACTCGGGGTGCTGGGTGCTCAGTGCTCAGGATGCTGGGTGCTCAGTACTCAGCGTGCTGGGTGCTCAGTCCTCAGGGAGCTGGGTGCTCCGTGCTCAGGGTGCTGGGTACTCAGTGCTCGGGGAGCTCGGTGCTCAGTACTCAGGGTGCTGGGTGCTCAGTACTCAGTGCTCGGGGTCCTGGGTGCTCCGTGCTCGGGGTGCTGGGTGCTCAGTGCTCAGGGTGATTGGTGCTCAGTACTCAGGGTGCTGTGTGCTCAGTGCACAGGGTGCTGGGTGCTCAGTCCTCAAGGTGCTCAGTACTCAGGGTGCTCGGTGCTCAGTGCTCAGTACTCAGGGTGCTCAGTACTCAGGGTGCTGGGTGCTCAGTGCTCGGGGTGCTGGGTGATCAGTACTCAGGGTGCTGGGCGCTCAGTGCTCAGGGTGCTGGGTGCTCAGTCCTCAGGGTGCTCAGTGCTCAGGGTGCTGGGTGCTCAGTGCTCGGGGTGCTCGGTGCTCAGTACTCAGGGTACTGGGTGCTCAGTGCTCAGGGTACTGGGTGCTCAGTGCTCAGGGTGCTGGGTGCTCAGTCCTCAGGGTGCTCAGTGCTCAGGGTGCTGGGTGCTCAGTACTCAGGGTGCTGCGTGCTCAGTGCTCAGGGTTATGGGTGCTCAGTACTCAGGGTGCTGGGTGCTCAGTGCTCAGGGTGATCGGTGCTCCGTACTCAGGGTGCTCTGTACTCAGCGTGCTGGGTGCTCAGGGCTTGGGGTGCTGGGTTCTCAGTACTCAGTGTGCTGCATGCTCAGTGCTCGGGGTGCTGGGTGCTCAGTGCTCAGGGTGCTGGGTGCTCAGTGCTCAGGGTGCTGGGTGCTCAGTACTCTGGGTGTTGGATGCTCAGTACTCAGGCTGCTGGGTGCTCAGTGCTCGGGGTGCTGGGTGCTCAGTGCTCAGGGTGCTGGGTGCTCAGTGCTCATGGTGCTGGGTGCTCAGTACTCAGGGTTCTGGGTGCTCAGTGCTCGAGGTGCTCGGTGCTCAGTACTCAAGGTGCTGGGTGCTCAGTGCTAAGGGTGCTGGGTGCTCAGTCCTCGGGGTGCTCCGTGCTCAGGGTGCTGGGTGCTCAGTGCTCCGGGTGCTCGGTGCTCAGTACTCAGGGTGCTGAGTGCTCAGTACTCAGGGTGCCGGGTGCTCAGTACTCAGGGTGCTGGGTGCTCAGTGCTCGGGGTGCTGGGTGCTCAGTGCACAGGGTGCTCAGTGCTCAGTACTCAGGGTTCTGGGTGCTCAGTACTCAGGGTGCTCGGTGCTCAGTGCTCAGCGTGCTGGGTGCTTAGTACTCAGGGTGCTGGGTGCTCAGTGCTCAGGGTGCTGGGTGCTCAGTGCTCAGGGTGCTGGGTGCTCAGTACTCAGGGTGCTGGGTGCTCAGTGCTCGGGGTGCTGGGTGCTCAGTGCTCAGGGTGCTCAGTGCTCAGTACTCAGGGTGCTCGGTGCTCAGTGCACAGGGTGCTCAGTGCTCAGTGCTCGGGGTGCTGTGTGCTCAGTGCTCGGGTTGCTGGGTGCTCAGTGCTCAGTGTGCTGGTTGCTCAGTACTCAGTGTGCTCAGTGCTCAGGGTGCTGGGTGCTCAGTACTCAGGGTGCTCGGTGCTCAGTGTTTGGGGTGCTGGGTGCTCAGTACTCAGGGTGCTGGGTTCTCAGTGCTCAGGGTGCTGGGTGCTCAGTGCTCAGTGTGCTGGGTGCTCAGTACTCAATGCTCAGGATGCTGGGTGCTCAGTGCTCAGGGTGCTGGGTGCTCAGTGCTCAGGGTGCTCAGTGCTCAGTACTCAGGGTGCTGGGTGCTCAGTACTCAGGGTGCTGGGTGCTCAGTGCTCGGGGTGCCCGGTGCTCAGTGCTCGGGGTGCTCGGTGCTCAGTTCTCAGGGTGCTGTGTGCTCAGTACTCAGGGTGCTGGGTGCTCAGTGCTGGGTGCTCAGTACTCTGGGTGCTGGGTGCTCAGTGCTCGGGGTGCTGGGTGATCAGTACTCAGGGTGCTCGGTGCTCAGTACTCAGGGTGCTGGGTGCTCAGAGCTCGGTGTGCTGGGTGCTCAGTACTGAGGGTGCTGGGTGCTCAGTGCTCGGAGTGCTCGGTGCTCAGTACGTTGGGTGCTCAGTACTCAGGGTGCTGGGTGCTCAGTGCTCAGGGTGCTGGGTGCTCAGGGCTCAGGGTGCTGTGTGCTCAGTGCTCAGGGTGCTGGGTGCTCAGTGCTCAGGGTGCTTGATGCTCAGTACTCATTGTGCTGGGTGCTCAGTGCTCAGGGTGCTCGGTGCTCAGATCTCAGGGTGCTCGGTGCTCATTGTTTGGGGTGCTGGGTGCTCAGTACTCAGGGTGCTGGGTGCTCAGTGCTCGAGGTGCTGGGTGCTCAGTGCTCAGGGTGCTGGGTGCTCAGTGCTCATGGTGCTGGGTGCTCAGTACTCAGGGTGCTGGGTGCTCAGTGCTCGAGGTGCTCGGTGCTCAGTACTCAAGGTGCTGGGTGCTCAGTGCTCAGGGTGCTGGGTTCTCAGTCCTCGGGGTGCTCCGTGCTCAGGGTGCTGGGTGCTCAGTGCTCGGGGTGCTCGGTGCTCAGTACTCATGGTGCTGAGTGCTCAGTACTCAGGGTGCTGGGTGCTCAGTGCTCAGGGTGCTGGGTGCTCAGTACTCAGGGTGCTGGGTGCTCAGTGCTCAGGGTGCTGGGTGCTCAGTGCTCGGGGTGCTGGGTGCTCAGTACTCAGGGTGCTGGGTGCTCAGTGCTCGGGGTGCTGGGTGCTCAGTGCTCAGTACTCAGGGTGCTGGGTGCTCAGTGCTCGGGGTGCTCGGTGCTCAGTACTCATGGTGCTGGTTGCTCAGTACTCGGGGTGCTGGGTGCTCAGTGCTCAGGGTGCTGGGTGCTCAGTGCTCGGTGTGCTGGGTGCTCAGTAAACAGGGTCCTGGGTGCTCAGTGCTCGGGGTGCTGGGTGCTCAGTGCTCAGTACTCAGGGTGCTGGGTGCTCAGTGCTCGGGGTGCTGGGTGCTCAGTACTCAGCGTGCTGGGTGCTCAGTACTCAGGGAGCTGGGTGCTCAGTGCTCCGGGTGCTGGGTACTCAGTGCTCAGGGTGCTGGTTGATCAGTGATCGGGGTGCTGGGTGCTCAGTACTCAGGGTGCTCAGTGCTCGGGGAGCTCGGTGCTCAGTACTCAGGGTGCTGGGTGCTCAGTACTCAGTGCTCACGGTCCTGGGTGCTCCGTGCTCGGGGTGCTGGGTGCTCAGGGCTCAGGGTGATTGGTGCTCAGTACTCAGGGTGCTGGGTGCTCAGTGCACAGGGTGTGGGTGCTCAGTCCTCAAGGTGCTCAGTACTCAGGGTGCTCGGTGCTCAGTGCTCAGTACTCAGGGTGCTCAGTACTCAGGGTGCTGGGTGCTCAGTGCTCGGGGTGCTGGGTGCTCAGTACTCAGGGTGCTGGGTGCTCAGTGCTCAGGGTGCTCAGTGCTCAGTACTCAGGGTGCTCGGTGCTCAGTGCACAGGGTGGTCAGTGCTAAGTGCTCGGGGTGCTGTGTGCTCAGTGCTCGGGGTGCTGGGTGCTCAGTGCTCAGGGTGCTGGTTGCTCAGTACTCAGTGTGCTCAGTGCTCAGGGTGCTGGGTGCTCAGAACTCAGGGTGCTGGGTGCTCAGTACTCAGGGTGCTTGGTGCTCAGTACTCAGGGTGCTGGGTGCTCAGTGCTCAGGGTGCTCGGTGCTCAGTACTCATGGTGCTGGGTGCTCATTCTCGGGGTGCTGGGAGCTCAGTACTCAGGTTGCTCAGTACTCTGGGTACTCGGTGCTCAGTACTCATGGTGCTGGGTGCTCTGTACTCAGGGTGCTCGGTGCTCAGTTTACAGGGTGCTCGGTGCTCAGTGTTTGTGGTCCTGGGTGCTCAGTACTCAGGGTGCTGGGTGCTCAGTGCTCAGGGTGCTGGGTGCTCAGTGCTCAGGGTGCTATGTGCTCAGTACTCAGTGCTCAGGATGCTGGGTGCTCAGTGCTCAGGGTGCTGGGTGCTCAGTGCTCAGGGTGCTAAGTGCTCAGTACTCAGGGTGCTGGGTGCTCAGTACTCAGGGTGCTGGGTGCTCAGTGCTCGGGGTGCCCAGTGCTCAGTGCTGGGGGTGCTCGGTGCTCAGTTCTCAGGGTGCTCGGTGCTCAGTACTCATGGTGCTGGGTGCTCAGTGCTGGGTGCTCGGTACTCTGGGTGCTGGGTGCTCAGTGCTCGGGGTGCTGGGTGATCAGTACTCAGGGTGCTCGGTGCTCAGTACTCAGGGTGCTGGGTGCTCAGTGCTCGGGGTGCTCGGTGCTCAGTACGTTGGGTGCTCAGTACTCAGGGTGCTGGGTGCTCAGTGCTCAGGGTGCTGGGTGCTCAGGGCTCAGGGTGCTGTGTGCTCAGTGCTCAGGGTGCTGGGTGCTCAGTGCTCAGGGTGCTTGATGCTCAGTACTCATTGTGCTGGGTGCTCAGTGCTCAGGGTGCTCGGTGCTCAGATCTCAGGGTGCTCGGTGCTCATTGTTTGGGGTGCTGGGTGCTCAGTACTCAGGGTGCTGGGTGCTCAGTGCTCAGGGTACTGGGTGCTCAGTGCTCAGGGTGCTGGGTGCTCAGTACTCAGGATGCTGGGTGCTCAGTGCTCGGGGTGCCCGGTGCTCAGTGCTCGGGGTGCTCAGTGCTCAGTTCTCAGGGTGCTGGGTGCTCAGTACTCAGGGTGCTGGGTGCTCAGTGCTGGGTGCTCAGTACTCAGGGTGCTGGGTGCTCAGTGCTGGGTGCTCAGTGCTCAGGGTGATCGGTGCTCAGTACTCAGGGTGCTCAGTACTCAGGGTGCTGGGTGCTCAGGGCTCGGGTTGCTGGGTTCTCAGTACTCAGTGTGCTGCATGCTCAGTGCTCGGGGTGCTGGGTGCTCAGTGCTCAGGGTGCTGGGTGCTCAGTGCTCAGGGTGCTGGGTGCTCAGTACTCTGGGAATTGGATGCTCAGTACTCAGGGTGCTGGGTGCTCAGTGCTCGGGGTGCTGGGTGCTCAGTGCTCAGGGTGCTGGGTGCTCAGTGCTCATGGTGCTGGGTGCTCAGTACTCAGGGTGCTGGGTGCTCAGTGCTCGAGGTGCTCGGTGCTCAGTACTCAAGGTGCTGGGTGCTCAGTGCTCAGTGTGCTGGGTGCTCAGTCCACGGGGTGCTCCGTGCTCAGGGTGCTGGGTGCTCAGTGCTCGGGGTCCTCGGTGCTCAGTACTCAGGGTGCTGAGTGCTCAGTACTCAGGGTGCCGGGTGCTCAGTACTCAGGGTGCTGGGTGCTCAGTGCTCGGGGTGCTGGGTGCTCAGTGCTCAGGGTGCTCAGTGCTCAGTACTCAGGGTGCTGGGTGCTCAGTACTCAGGGTGCTGGGTGCTCAGTGCTCAGGGCGCTGGGTGCTCAGTACTCAGGGTGCTGGGTGCTCAGTGCTCAGGGTGCTGGGTGCTCAGTGCTCGGGGTGCTGGGTGCTCAGTACTCAGGGTGCTGGGTGCTCAGTGCTCGGGGTGCTGGGTGCTCAGTGCTCAGGGTGCTGGGTGCTCAGTACTTAGGGTGCTGGGTGCTCAGTGCCCGGGGTGCTCGGTGCTCAGTACTCAAGGTGCTGGTTGCTCAGTGCTAACGGTGCTGGGTGCTCAGTCCTCGGGGTGCTCCGTGCTCAGTGCTCAGGGTGCTTGGTGCTCAGTAATCAGGGTGCTCGGTGCTCAGTACTAAGGGTGCTCAGTGCTCAGTACTCAGGGTGCTCAGTGCTCGGGGTGCTGGGTGCTCAGTGCTCGGGGTGCTGGGTGCTCAGTACTCAGGGTGCTGGGTGCTCAGTGCTCAGTACTCAGCGTGCTGGGTGCTCAGTGCTCGGGGTGCTGGGTCCTCAGTGCTCAGGGTGCTTGGTGCTCAGTACTCAGGGTGCTGGGTGCTCAGTGCTCGTGCTGCTGGGTCCTCAGTGCTCAGGGTGCTGGGTGCTCAGTACTCAGGGTGCTGGGTGCTCAATGCTCAGGGTGCTCAGTGGTCAGTACTCAGGGTGCTCGGTGCTCAGTGCACAGGGTGCTCAGTGCTCAGTGCTCGGGGTGCTGTGTGCTCAGTGCTCGGGGTGCTGGGTGCTCAGTGCTCAGGGTGCTGGTTGCTCAGTACTCAGGGTGCTCAGTGCTCAGGGTGCTGGGTGCTCAGTGCTCGGGGTGCTCGGTGCTCAGTACTCAGGGTACTGGGTGCTCAGTGCTCAGGGTACTGGGTGCTCAGTGCTCAGGGTGCTGGGTGCTCAGTCCTCAGGGTGCTCAGTGCTCAGGGTGCTGGGTGCTCAGTACTCAGGGTGCTGCGTGCTCAGTGCTCAGGGTTATGGGTGCTCAGTACTCAGGGTGCTGGGTGCTCAGTGCTCAGGGTGATCGGTGCTCCGTACTCAGGGTGCTCTGTACTCAGCGTGCTGGGTGCTCAGGGCTTGGGGTGCTGGGTTCTCAGTACTCAGTGTGCTGCATGCTCAGTGCTCGGGGTGCTGGGTGCTCAGTGCTCAGGGTGCTGGGTGCTCAGTGCTCAGGGTGCTGGGTGCTCAGTACTCTGGGTGTTGGATGCTCAGTACTCAGGCTGCTGGGTGCTCAGTGCTCGGGGTGCTGGGTGCTCAGTGCTCAGGGTGCTGGGTGCTCAGTGCTCATGGTGCTGGGTGCTCAGTACTCAGGGTTCTGGGTGCTCAGTGCTCGAGGTGCTCGGTGCTCAGTACTCAAGGTGCTGGGTGCTCAGTGCTAAGGGTGCTCGGTGCTCAGTACTCAGGGTGCTGAGTGCTCAGTACTCAGGGTGCCGGGTGCTCAGTACTCAGGGTGCTGGGTGCTCAGTGCTCGGGGTGCTGGGTGCTCAGTGCACAGGGTGCTCAGTGCTCAGTACTCAGGGTTCTGGGTGCTCAGTACTCAGGGTGCTCGGTGCTCAGTGCTCAGCGTGCTGGGTGCTCAGTACTCAGGGTGCTGGGTGCTCAGTGCTCAGGGTGCTGGGTGCTCAGTGCTCAGGGTGCTGGGTGCTCAGTACTCAGGGTGCTGGGTGCTCAGTGCTCGGGGTGCTGGGTGCTCAGTGCTCAGGGTGCTCAGTGCTCAGTACTCAGGGTGCTCGGTGCTCAGTGCACAGGGTGCTCAGTGCTCAGTGCTCGGGGTGCTGTGTGCTCAGTGCTCGGGTTGCTGGGTGCTCAGTGCTCAGTGTGCTGGTTGCTCAGTACTCAGTGTGCTCAGTGCTCAGGGTGCTGGGTGCTCAGTACTCAGGGTGCTCGGTGCTCAGTGTTTGGGGTGCTGGGTGCTCAGTACTCAGGGTGCTGGGTTCTCAGTGCTCAGGGTGCTGGGTGCTCAGTGCTCAGGGTGCTGGGTGCTCAGTACTCAATGCTCAGGATGCTGGGTGCTCAGTGCTCAGGGTGCTGGGTGCTCAGTGCTCAGGGTGCTCAGTGCTCAGTACTCAGGGTGCTGGGTGCTCAGTACTCAGGGTGCTGGGTGCTCAGTGCTCGGGGTGCCCGGTGCTCAGTGCTCGGGGTGCTCGGTGCTCAGTTCTCAGGGTGCTGTGTGCTCAGTACTCAGGGTGCTGGGTGTTCAGTGCTGGGTGCTCAGTACTCTGGGTGCTGGGTGCTCAGTGCTCGGGGTGCTGGGTGATCAGTACTCAGGGTGCTCGGTGCTCAGTACTCAGGGTGCTGGGTGCTCAGAGCTCGGTGTGCTGGGTGCTCAGTACTCAGGGTGCTGGGTGCTCAGTGCTCGGAGTGCTCGGTGCTCAGTACGTTGGGTGCTCAGTACTCAGGGTGCTGGGTGCTCAGTGCTCAGGGTGCTGGGTGCTCAGGGCTCAGGGTGCTGTGTGCTCAGTGCTCAGGGTGCTGGGTGCTCAGTGCTCAGGGTGCTTGATGCTCAGTACTCATTGTGCTGGGTTCTCAGTGCTCAGGGTGCTCGGTGCTCAGATCTCAGGGTGCTCGGTGCTCATTGTTTGGGGTGCTGGGTGCTCAGTACTCAGGGTGCTGGGTGCTCAGTGCTCGAGGTGCTGGGTGCTCAGTGCTCAGGGTGCTGGGTGCTCAGTGCTCATGGTGCTGGGTGCTCAGTACTCAGGGTGCTGGGTGCTCAGTGCTCGAGGTGCTCGGTGCTCAGTACTCAAGGTGCTGGGTGCTCAGTGCTCAGGGTGCTGGGTTCTCAGTCCTCGGGGTGCTCCGTGCTCAGGGTGCTGGGTGCTCAGTGCTCGGGGTGCTGGGTGCTCAGTGTTCAGGGTGCTCAGTGCTCAGTACTCAGGGTGCTGGGTGCTCAGTACTCAGGGTGCTGGGTGCTCAGTGCTCAGGGTGCTGGGTGCTCAGTACTCAGGGTGCTGGGTGCTCAGTGCTCAGGGTGCTGGGTGCTCAGTGCTCGGGGTGCTGGGTGCTCAGTACTCAGGGTGCTGGGTGCTCAGTGCTCGGGGTGCTGGGTGCTCAGTGCTCAGTACTCAGGGTGCTGGGTGCTCAGTGCTCGGGGTGCTCGGTGCTCAGTACTCATGGTGCTGGTTGCTCAGTACTCGGGGTGCTGGGTGCTCAGTGCTCAGGGTGCTGGGTGCTCAGTGCTCGGTGTGCTGGGTGCTCAGTAAACAGGGTCCTGGGTGCTCAGTGCTCGGGGTGCTGGGTGCTCAGTGCTCAGTACTCAGGGTGCTGGGTGCTCAGTGCTCGGGGTGCTGGGTGCTCAGTACTCAGCGTGCTGGGTGCTCAGTACTCAGGGAGCTGGGTGCTCAGTGCTCCGGGTGCTGGGTACTCAGTGCTCAGGGTGCTGGTTGCTCAGTGATCGGGGTGCTGGGTGCTCAGTACTCAGGGTGCTCAGTGCTCGGGGAGCTCGGTGCTCAGTACTCAGGGTGCTGGGTGCTCAGTACTCAGTGCTCAAGGTCCTGGGTGCTCCGTGCTCGGGGTGCTGGGTGCTCAGGGCTCAGGGTGATTGGTGCTCAGTACTCAGGGTGCTGGGTGCTCAGTGCACAGGGTGTGGGTGCTCAGTCCTCAAGGTGCTCAGTACTCAGGGTGCTCGGTGCTCAGTGCTCAGTACTCAGGGTGCTCAGTACTCAGGGTGCTGGGTGCTCAGTGCTCGGGGTGCTGGGTGCTCAGTACTCAGGGTGCTGGGTGCTCAGTGCTCAGGGTGCTCAGTGCTCAGTACTCAGGGTGCTCGGTGCTCAGTGCACAGGGTGGTCAGTGCTAAGTGCTCGGGGTGCTGTGTGCTCAGTGCTCGGGGTGCTGGGTGCTCAGTGCTCAGGGTGCTGGTTGCTCAGTACTCAGTGTGCTCAGTGCTCAGGGTGCTGGGTGCTCAGAACTCAGGGTGCTGGGTGCTCAGTACTCAGGGTGCTTGGTGCTCAGTACTCAGGGTGCTGGGTGCTCAGTGCTCAGGGTGCTCGGTGCTCAGTACTCATGGTGCTGGGTGCTCATTCTCGGGGTGCTGGGAGCTCAGTACTCAGGTTGCTCAGTACTCTGGGTACTCGGTGCTCAGTACTCATGGTGCTGGGTGCTCTGTACTCAGGGTGCTCGGTGCTCAGTTTACAGGGTGCTCGGTGCTCAGTGTTTGTGGTGCTGGGTGCTCAGTACTCAGGGTGCTGGGTGCTCAGTGCTCAGGGTGCTGGGTGCTCAGTGCTCAGGGTGCTATGTGCTCAGTACTCAGTGCTCAGGATGCTGGGTGCTCAGTGCTCAGGGTGCTGGGTGCTCAGTGCTCAGGGTGCTAAGTGCTCAGTACTCAGGGTGCTGGGTGCTCAGTACTCAGGGTGCTGGGTGCTCAGTGCTCGGGGTGCCCAGTGCTCAGTGCTGGGGGTGCTCGGTGCTCAGTTCTCAGGGTGCTCGGTGCTCAGTACTCATGGTGCTGGGTGCTCAGTGCTGGGTGCTCGGTACTCTGGGTGCTGGGTGCTCAGTGCTCGGGGTGCTGGGTGATCAGTACTCAGGGTGCTCGGTGCTCAGTACTCAGGGTGCTGGGTGCTCAGTGCTCGGGGTGCTCGGTGCTCAGTACGTTGGGTGCTCAGTACTCAGGGTGCTGGGTGCTCAGTGCTCAGGGTGCTGGGTGCTCAGGGCTCAGGGTGCTGTGTGCTCAGTGCTCAGGGTGCTGGGTGCTCAGTGCTCAGGGTGCTTGATGCTCAGTACTCATTGTGCTGGGTGCTCAGTGCTCAGGGTGCTCGGTGCTCAGATCTCAGGGTGCTCGGTGCTCATTGTTTGGGGTGCTGGGTGCTCAGTACTCAGGGTGCTGGGTGCTCAGTGCTCAGGGTACTGGGTGCTCAGTGCTCAGGGTGCTTGGTGCTCAGTACTCAGGATGCTGGGTGCTCAGTGCTCGGGGTGCCCGGTGCTCAGTGCTCGGGGTGCTCAGTGCTCAGTTCTCAGGGTGCTGGGTGCTCAGTACTCAGGGTGCTGGGTGCTCAGTGCTGGGTGCTCAGTACTCAGGGTGCTGGGTGCTCAGTGCTGGGTGCTCAGTGCTCAGGGTGATCGGTGCTCAGTACTCAGGGTGCTCAGTACTCAGGGTGCTGGGTGCTCAGGGCTCGGGTTGCTGGGTTCTCAGTACTCAGTGTGCTGCATGCTCAGTGCTCGGGGTGCTGGGTGCTCAGTGCTCAGGGTGCTGGGTGCTCAGTGCTCAGGGTGCTGGGTGCTCAGTACTCTGGGAATTGGATGCTCAGTACTCAGGTAGCTGGGTGCTCAGTGCTCGGGGTGCTGGGTGCTCAGTGCTCAGGGTGCTGGGTGCTCAGTGCTCATGGTGCTGGGTGCTCAGTACTCAGGGTGCTGGGTGCTCAGTGCTCGAGGTGCTCGGTGCTCAGTACTCAAGGTGCTGGGTGCTCAGTGCTCAGTGTGCTGGGTGCTCAGTCCACGGGGTGCTCCGTGCTCAGGGTGCTGGGTGCTCAGTGCTCGGGGTCCTCGGTGCTCAGTACTCAGGGTGCTGAGTGCTCAGTACTCAGGGTGCCGGGTGCTCAGTACTCAGGGTGCTGGGTGCTCAGTGCTCGGGGTGCTGGGTGCTCAGTGCTCAGGGTGCTCAGTGCTCAGTACTCAGGGTGCTGGGTGCTCAGTACTCAGGGTGCTGGGTGCTCAGTGCTCAGGGCGCTGGGTGCTCAGTACTCAGGGTGCTGGGTGCTCAGTGCTCAGGGTGCTGGGTGCTCAGTGCTCGGGGTGCTGGGTGCTCAGTACTCAGGGTGCTGGGTGCTCAGTGCTCGGGGTGCTGGGTGCTCAGTGCTCAGGGTGCTGGGTGCTCAGTACTTAGGGTGCTGGGTGCTCAGTGCCCGGGGTGCTCGGTGCTCAGTACTCAAGGTGCTGGTTGCTCAGTGCTAACGGTGCTGGGTGCTCAGTCCTCGGGGTGCTCCGTGCTCAGTGCTCAGGGTGCTTGGTGCTCAGTAATCAGGGTGCTCGGTGCTCAGTACTAAGGGTTCTCAGTGCTCAGTACTCAGGGTGCTCAGTGCTCGGGGTGCTGGGTGCTCAGTGCTCGGGGTGCTGGGTGCTCAGTACTCAGGGTGCTGGGTGCTCAGTGCTCAGTACTCAGCGTGCTGGGTGCTCAGTGCTCGGGGTGCTGGGTCCTCAGTGCTCAGGGTGCTTGGTGCTCAGTACTCAGGGTGCTGGGTGCTCAGTGCTCGTGCTGCTGGGTCCTCAGTGCTCAGGGTGCTGGGTGCTCAGTACTCAGGGTGCTGGGTGCTCAATGCTCAGGGTGCTCAGTGGTCAGTACTCAGGGTGCTCGGTGCTCAGTGCACAGGGTGCTCAGTGCTCAGTGCTCGGGGTGCTGTGTGCTCAGTGCTCGGGGTGCTGGGTGCTCAGTGCTCAGGGTGCTGGTTGCTCAGTACTCAGTGTGCTCAGTGCTCAGGGTGCTGGGTGCTCAGAACTCAGGGTGCTGGGTGCTCAGTACTCAGGGTGCTTGGTGCTCAGTACTCAGGGTGCTGGGTGCTCAGTGCTCAGGGTGCTCGGTGCTCAGTACTCATGGTGCTGGGTGCTCATTCTCGGGGTGCTGGGTGCTCAGTACTCAGGGTGCTCAGTACTCTGGGTACTCGGTGCTCAGTACTCATGGTGCTGGGTGCTCTGTACTCAGGGTGCTCGGTGCTCAGTTCTCAGGGTGCTCGGTGCTCAGTGTTTGGGGTGCTGGGTGCTCAGTACTCAGGGTGCTGGGTGCTCAGTGCTCAGGGTGCTGGGTGCTCAGTGCCCAGGGTGCTGGGTGCTCAGTACTCAGTGCTCAGGATGCTGGGTGCTCAGTGCTCAGGGTGCTGGGTGCTCAGTGCTCAGGGTGCTCAGAGCTCAGTACTCAGGGTGCTGGGTGCTCAGTACTCAGGGTGCTGGGTGCTCAGTGCTCGGGGTGCCCGGTGCTCAGTTCTCGGGGTGCTCGGTGCTCAGTTCTCAGGGTGCTGGGTGCTCAGTACTCAGGGTGCTGGGTGCTCAGTGCTGGGTGCTCAGTACTCTGGGTGCTGGGTGCTCAGTGCTCGGGGTGCTGGGTGATCAGTACGCAGGGTGCTCGGTGCTCAGTACTCAGGGTGCTGGGTGCTCAGTGCTCGGTGTGCTGGGTGCTCAGTACTCAGGGTGCTGGGTGCTCAGTGCTCGGGGTGCTGGGTGCTCAGTGCTCAGGGTGCTGGTTGCTCAGTACTCAGTGTGCTCAGTGCTCAGGGTGCTGGGTGCTCAGAACTCAGGGTGCTGGGTGCTCAGTACTCAGGGTGCTTGGTGCTCAGTACTCAGGGTGCTGGGTGCTCAGTGCTCAGGGTGCTCGGTGCTCAGTACTCATGGTGCTGGGTGCTCATTCTCGGGGTGCTGGGAGCTCAGTACTCAGGTTGCTCAGTACTCTGGGTACTCGGTGCTCAGTACTCATGGTGCTGGGTGCTCTGTACTCAGGGTGCTCGGTGCTCAGTTTACAGGGTGCTCGGTGCTCAGTGTTTGTGGTGCTGGGTGCTCAGTACTCAGGGTGCTGGGTGCTCAGTGCTCAGGGTGCTGGGTGCTCAGTGCTCAGGGTGCTAAGTGCTCAGTACTCAGGGTGCTGGGTGCTCAGTACTCAGGGTGCTGGGTGCTCAGTGCTCGGGGTGCCCAGTGCTCAGTGCTGGGGGTGCTCGGTGCTCAGTTCTCAGGGTGCTCGGTGCTCAGTACTCATGGTGCTGGGTGCTCAGTGCTGGGTGCTCGGTACTCTGGGTGCTGGGTGCTCAGTGCTCGGGGTGCTGGGTGATCAGTACTCAGGGTGCTCGGTGCTCAGTACTCAGGGTGCTGGGTGCTCAGTGCTCGGGGTGCTCGGTGCTCAGTACGTTGGGTGCTCAGTACTCAGGGTGCTGGGTGCTCAGTGCTCAGGGTGCTGGGTGCTCAGGGCTCAGGGTGCTGTGTGCTCAGTGCTCAGGGTGCTGGGTGCTCAGTGCTCAGGGTGCTTGATGCTCAGTACTCATTGTGCTGGGTGCTCAGTGCTCAGGGTGCTCGGTGCTCAGATCTCAGGGTGCTCGGTGCTCATTGTTTGGGGTGCTGGGTGCTCAGTACTCAGGGTGCTGGGTGCTCAGTGCTCAGGGTACTGGGTGCTCAGTGCTCAGGGTGCTGGGTGCTCAGTACTCAGTGCTCAGGATGCTGGGTGCTCAGTGCTCAGGGTGCTGGGTGCTCAGTGCTCAGGGTGATCAGTGCTCAGTACTCAGGGTGCTGGGTGCTCAGTACTCAGGGTGCTGGGTGCTCAGTGCTCGGGGTGCCCGGTGCTCAGTGCTCGGGGTGCTCGGTGCTCAGTTCTCAGGGTGCTGGGTGCTCAGTACTCAGGGTGCTGGGTGCTCAGTGCTGGGTGCTCAGTACTCAGGGTGCTGGGTGCTCAGTGCTGGGTGCTCAGTGCTCAGGGTGATCGGTGTCTCAGTACTCAGGGTGCTCAGTACTCAGGGTGCTGGGTGCTCAGGGCTCGGGTTGCTGGGTTCTCAGTACTCAGTGTGCTGCATGCTCAGTGCTCGGGGTGCTGGGTGCTCAGTGCTCAGGGTGCTGGGTGCTCAGTGCTCAGGGTGCTGGGTGCTCAGTACTCTGGGAATTGGATGCTCAGTACTCAGGGTGCTGGGTGCTCAGTGCTCGGGGTGCTGGGTGCTCAGTGCTCAGGGTGCTGGGTGCTCAGTGCTCATGGTGCTGGGTGCTCAGTACTCAGGGTGCTGGGTGCTCAGTGCTCGAGGTGCTCGGTGCTCAGTACTCAAGGTGCTGGGTGCTCAGTGCTCAGTGTGCTGGGTGCTCAGTCCACGGGGTGCTCCGTGCTCAGGGTGCTGGGTGCTCAGTGCTCGGGGTCCTCGGTGCTCAGTACTCAGGGTGCTGAGTGCTCAGTACTCAGGGTGCCGGGTGCTCAGTACTCAGGGTGCTGGGTGCTCAGTGCTCGGGGTGCTGGGTGCTCAGTGCTCAGGGTGCTCAGTGCTCAGTACTCAGGGTGCTGGGTGCTCAGTACTCAGGGTGCTGGGTGCTCAGTGCTCAGGGCGTTGGGTGCTCAGTACTCAGGGTGCTGGGTGCTCCGTGCTCAGGGTGCTGGGTGCTCAGTGCTCGGGGTGCTGGGTGCTCAGTACTCAGGGTGCTGGGTGCTCAGTGCTCGGGGCGCTGGGTGCTCAGTGCTCAGGGTGCTGGGTGCTCAGTACTTAGGGTGCTGGGTGCTCAGTGCCCGGGGTGCTCGGTGCTCAGTACTCAAGGTGCTGGTTGCTCAGTGCTAACGGTGCTGGGTGCTCAGTCCTCGGGGTGCTCCGTGCTCAGTGCTCAGGGTGCTTGGTGCTCAGTAATCAGGGTGCTCGGTGCTCAGTACTAAGGGTGCTCAGTGCTCAGTACTCAGGGTGCTCAGTGCTCGGGGTGCTGGGTGCTCAGTGCTCGGGGTGCTGGGTGCTCAGTACTCAGGGTGCTGGGTGCTCAGTGCTCAGTACTCAGCGTGCTGGGTGCTCAGTGCTCGGGGTGCTGGGTCCTCAGTGCTCAGGGTGCTGGGTGCTCAGTACTCAGGGTGCTGGGTGCTCAGTGCTCGTGCTGCTGGGTCCTCAGTGCTCAGGGTGCTGGGTGCTCAGTACTCAGGGTGCTGGGTGCTCAATGCTCAGGGTGCTCAGTGGTCAGTACTCAGGGTGCTCGGTGCTCAGTGCACAGGGTGCTCAGTGCTCAGTGCTCGGGGTGCTGTGTGCTCAGTGCTCGGGGTGCTGGGTGCTCAGTGCTCAGGGTGCTGGTTGCTCAGTACTCAGTGTGCTCAGTGCTCAGGGTGCTGGGTGCTCAGAACTCAGGGTGCTGGGTGCTCAGTACTCAGGGTGCTTGGTGCTCATTACTCAGGATGCTGGGTGCTCAGTGCTCAGGGTGCTCGGTGCTCAGTACTCATGGTGCTGTGTGCTCATTCTCGGGGTGCTGGGTGCTCAGTACTCAGGGTGCTCAGTACTCTGGGTACTCGGTGCTCAGTACTCATGGTGCTGGGTGCTCTGTACTCAGGGTGCTCGGTGCTCAGTTCTCAGGGTGCTCGGTGCTCAGTGTTTGGGGTGCTGGGTGCTCAGTACTCAGGGTGCTGGGTGCTCAGTGCTCAGGGTGCTGGGTGCTCAGTGCCCAGGGTGCTGGGTGCTCAGTACTCAGTGCTCAGGATGCTGGGTGCTCAGTGCTCAGGGTGCTGGGTGCTCAGTGCTCAGGGTGCTCAGAGCTCAGTACTCAGGGTGCTGGGTGCTCAGTACTCAGGGTGCTGGGTGCTCAGTGCTCGGGGTGCCCGGTGCTCAGTTCTCGGGGTGCTCGGTGCTCAGTTCTCAGGGTGCTGGGTGCTCAGTACTCAGGGTTCTGGGTGCTCAGTGCTGGGTGCTCAGTACTCTGGGTGCTGGGTGCTCAGTGCTTGGGGTGCTGGGTGATCAGTACGCAGGGTGCTCGGTGCTCAGTACTCAGGGTGCTGGGTGCTCAGTGCTCGGTGTGCTGGGTGCTCAGTACTCAGGGTGCTGGGTGCTCAGTGCTCGGGGTGCTGGGTGCTCAGGGCTCAGGGTGCTGTGTGCTCAGTGCTCAGGGTGCTGGGTGCTCAGTGCTCAGGGTGCTTGATGCTCAATACTCATTGTGCTGGGTGCTCAGTGCTCAGGGTGCTCGGTGCTCAGATCTCAGGGTGCTGGGTGCTCAGTGCTCAGGGTGCTGGGTGCTCAGGGCTCAGGGTGCTGTGTGCTCAGTGCTCAGGGTGCTGGGTGCTCAGTGCTCAGGGTGCTTGATGCTCAGTACTCATTGTGCTGGGTGCTCAGTGCTCAGGGTGCTCGGTGCTCAGATCTCAGGGTGCTCGGTGCTCATTGTTTGGGGTGCTGGGTGCTCAGTACTCAGGGTGCTGGGTGCTCAGTGCTCAGGGTACTGGGTGCTCAGTGCTCAGGGTGCTGGGTGCTCTGTACTCAGTGCTCAGGATGCTGGGTGCTCAGTGATCAGGGTGCTGGGTGCTCAGTGCTCAGGGTGCTCAGTGCTCAGTACTCAGGGTGCTGGGTGCTCAGTACTCAGGGTGCTGGGTGCTCAGTGCTCGGGGTGCTCGGTGCTCAGTTCTCAGGGTGCTGGGTGCTCAGTACTCAGGGTGCTGGGTGCTCAGTGCTGGGTGCTCAGTACTCAGGGTGAGGACCGAGCACCCTGAGTACTAAGCACCCAGCACCCTGAGTACTGAGCACCCAGCACCCTGAGCACTGAGCACCCAGCACGTTGAGTACTGAGCACCCAGCACCCTGAGCACTGAGCACCCAGCACCCTGAGTACTGAGCATCCAGCACCCCGAGCACTGAGCACCCAGCACCCTGAGTACTGAGCACTGAGGACCCAGCACCCCGAGCACTGATCACCCAGCTCCCTGTGTACTGAGCACTGAGTACCCAGCACCCCGAGCACTGAGCACCCAGCACCCTGAGCACTGAGCACCCTGAGTACTGAGCACCCAGCACCCTGAGCACTGAGCACCCAGCACCCCGAGCACTGAGCACCCAGCACCCAGAGCACTGAGCACTGAGCAAACTGAGTACTGAGCACTGAGCACCCTGAGCACTGAGCACCGAACACCCTGAGTACTGAGCACTGAGCACCCTGAGCACTGAGCACCCTGCACCCTGAGTACTGAGCACCCAGCACCCTGAGCACTGAGGACCGAGCACCCTGAGTACTAAGCACTCAGCACCCTGAGTACTGAGCACCGAGCACCCTGAGCACTGAGCACCCAGCACGCTGATTACTGAGCACTGAGCACCCTGAGTACTGAGCACCCAGCACCCTGAGTACTGAGCACCAAGCACCCCGAGCACTGAGCACCCAGCACCCTGAGTACTGAGCACCGAGCACCCTGAGTACTGAGCACCCAGCAACCTGAGTACTGAGCACCCAGCGTACTGAGCACCGAGCACCCAGCACCCTGAGTACTGAGCACCCAGCACCCTGAGCACTGAGCACCCAGCACCCTGAGTACTGAGCACTGAGCACACCGAGTACTGAGCACCGAGCACCCCGAGCACTGAGCACCCAGCACCCCGAGCACCGAGCACCCTGAGTACTGAGCACCCAGCACCCTGAGCACTGAGCACCCAGCACCCTGAGCACTGAGCACCCAGCACCCTGAGCACTGAGCACCCAGCACCCTGAGTACTGAGCACCGAGCACCCCGAGCACTGAGCACCCAGCACCCTGAGCACCGAGCACCCTGAGTACTGAGCACCCAGCACACTGAGTACTGAGCACCCAGCACCCTGAGTACTGAGCACCCAGCACCCAGAGCAATGAGAACCCTGAGTACTGAGCACCCAGCACCCTGAGTACTGAGCACCCAGCACCCTGAGCACTGAACACACAGCACCCCGAGCACTGAGCACCCAGCACCCCGAGCACTGAGCACCCAGCAACCCGAGCACTGAGCACCCAGCACCATGAGTACTGAGCAGCCAGCACCCTGAGTACTGAGCACCCAGCACCCCGACACCCAGCACACTGAGCACTGAGCACCCAGCACCCTGAGCACTGAGCACCCAGCACCCTGAGCACTGAGCACCCAGCACCCTGAGCACTGACCACCCAGCACCCTGAGCACTGAGCACCCAGCACCCTGAGTACTGAGCACACAACGTACTGAGCACCGAGCACCCTGAGCTCTGAGCACCGAGCACCGCGAGCACTGAGTACCCAGCACCCCGAGCACTGAGCACCCAGCACCCCGAGCACTGAGCACCCAGAACCCCGAGCACTGAGCACCGAGCACCCCGAGCACTGAGCACCCAGCACCGCGAGCACTGAGCACCCAGCACCCTGAGCACTGAGCACCCAGCACCCTGAGTACTGAGCACCCTGAGTACTGAGCACCGATCACCCTGAGCACTGAGCTCCCAGCACCCTGAGTACTGAGCACCCAGCACCCTGAGCATTGAGCACCCAGCACCCTGAGTACTGAGCACCCAGCACCCTGAGCACTGAGCACTGAGCACCCTGAGTACTGAGCACCCAGCACCCCGAGCACTGAGCACCCAGCACCCCGAGAATGAGCACCCAGCACCCCGAGTACTGAGCACCGAGCACCCTGAGCACTGAGTACCCAGCACCCTGAGCACTGAGCACCCAGCACCCTGAGTACTGAGCACCCAGCACCCCGAGCACTGAGCACCCAGCACCCCGAGCACTGAGCACCCAGCACCCCGAGAATGAGCACCCAGCACCCCGAGCACTGAGCACCCAGCACCCCGAGAATGAGCACCCAGCACCTCGAGCACTGAGCACCGAGCACCCCGAGCACTGAGCACCCAGCACCCCGAGCACTGAGCACCCAGCACCCCGAGCACTGAGCACCCAGCACCCCGAGCACTGAGCACCGAGCACCCCGAGCACTGAGCACCCAGCACCGCGAGCACTGAGCACCCAGCACCCCGAGCACAGAGCACCCAGCACCCTGAGTACTGAGCACCCAGCACCCTGAGTACTGAGCACCCAGCACCCTGAGCACTGAGTACCCAGCACCCTGAGCACTGAGCACCCAGCACCCTGAGCACTGAGCACACAGCACCCTGAGCACTGAGCACCCAGCACCCTGAGTACTGAGCACTGAGCACCCAGCACCCCGAGCACTGAGCACCCAGCACCCTGAGTACTGAGCACTGAGCACCCAGCACCCCGAGCACTGAGCACCCAGCACCCTGACTACTGAGCACCCAGCACCCCGAGTACTGAGCACCCAGCACCCTGAGTACTGAACACCCAGCACCCTGAGCACTGAGCACTGAGCACCGTGAGCACTGAGTACTGAGCACTGAGCACCCCGAGCACTGAGCACCCAGCACCCGGAGTACTGAGCACCCAGCACCCTGAGTACTAAGCACAGAGCACCCTGAGTACTGAGCACCCAGCACCCCGAGCACTGAGCACCCAGCACCCTGAGCACTGAGCACCCAGCACCCCGAACACTGAGCACCCAGCACCCTGAGTACTGAGCACCCAGCACCCTGAGCACTGAGCACCCAGCACCCTGAGCACTGATCACCCAGCACCCTGAGCACTGAGCACCCAGCACCCTGAGTACTGAGCACCCAGCACCCTGAGTACTGAGCACTCAGCACCCTGAGTACTGAGCACCGAGATCCCTGAGCACTGAGCACCCAGCACCCTGAGCACTGAGCACCCTGAGGACTGAGCACCCAGCACCCTGAGCACTGAGCACCCAGCACCCTGAGTACTGAGCACCGATCTCCCTGAGAACTGAGCACCCAGCACCCCGAGCACTGAGCACCCAGCACCCTGAGTACTGAGCACCCAGCACCCTGAGCACTGAGCACCCAGCACCCTGAGTACTGAGCACCCTGAGTACTGAGCACCGATCACCCTGTGCACTGAGCTCCCAGCACCCTGAGTACTGAGCTCCCAGCACCCTGAGCATTGAGCACCCAGCACCCTGAGTACTGAGCACCCAGCACCCTGAGCACTGAGCACCCAGCACCCTGAGTACTGAGCACCCAGCACCCTGAGCACTGAGCACTGAGCACCCTGAGTACTGAGCACCCAGCACCCCAAGCACTGAGCACCCAGCACCCCGAGAATGAGCACCCAGCACCCCGAGTACTGAGCACCGAGCACCCTGAGCACTGAGTACCCAGCACCCTGAGCACTGAGCACCCAGCACCCTGAGTACTGAGCACCCAGCACCCCGAGCACTGAGCACCCAGCACCCCGAGCACTGAGCACCCAGCACCCTGAGTACTGAGCACCGATCACCCTGAGCACTGAGCACCCAGCACCCTGAGTACTGAGCACCCTGAGTACTGAGCACCGATCACCCTGAGCACTGAGCTCCCAGCACCCTGAGTACTGAGCACCCAGCACCCTGAGCATTGAGCACCCAGCACCCTGAGTACTGAGCACCCAGCACCCTGAGCACTGAGCACTGAGCACCCTGAGTACTGAGCACCCAGCACCCCGAGCACTGAGCACCCAGCACCCCGAGAATGAGCACCCAGCACCCCGAGTACTGAGCACCGAGCACCCTGAGCACTGAGTACCCAGCACCCTGAGCACTGAGCACCCAGCACCCTGAGTACTGAGCACCCAGCACCCCGAGCACTGAGCACCCAGCACCCCGAGCACTGAGCACCCAGCACCCCGAGAATGAGCACCCAGCACCCCGAGCACTGAGCACCCAGCACCCCGAGAATGAGCACCCAGCACCTCGAGCACTGAGCACCGAGCACCCCGAGCACTGAGCACCCAGCACCCCGAGCACTGAGCACCCAGCACCCCGAGCACTGAGCACCCAGCACCCCGAGCACTGAGCACCGAGCACCCCGAGCACTGAGCACCCAGCACCGCGAGCACTGAGCACCCAGCACCCCGAGCACAGAGCACCCAGCACCCTGAGTACTGAGCACCCAGCACCCTGAGTACTGAGCACCCAGCACCCTGAGCACTGAGTACCCAGCACCCTGAGCACTGAGCACCCAGCACCCTGAGCACTGAGCACACAGCACCCTGAGCACTGAGCACCCAGCACCCTGAGTACTGAGCACTGAGCACCCAGCACCCCGAGCACTGAGCACCCAGCACCCTGAGTACTGAGCACTGAGCACCCAGCACCCCGAGCACTGAGCACCCAGCACCCTGACTACTGAGCACCCAGCACCCCGAGTACTGAGCACCCAGCACCCTGAGTACTGAACACCCAGCACCCTGAGCACTGAGCACTGAGCACCGTGAGCACTGAGTACTGAGCACTGAGCACCCCGAGCACTGAGCACCCAGCACCCGGAGTACTGAGCACCCAGCACCCTGAGTACTAAGCACAGAGCACCCTGAGTACTGAGCACCCAGCACCCCGAGCACTGAGCACCCAGCACCCTGAGCACTGAGCACCCAGCACCCCGAACACTGAGCACCCAGCACCCTGAGTACTGAGCACCCAGCACCCTGAGCACTGAGCACCCAGCACCCTGAGCACTGATCACCCAGCACCCTGAGCACTGAGCACCCAGCACCCTGAGTACTGAGCACCCAGCACCCTGAGTACTGAGCACTCAGCACCCTGAGTACTGAGCACCGAGATCCCTGAGCACTGAGCACCCAGCACCCTGAGCACTGAGCACCCTGAGGACTGAGCACCCAGCACCCTGAGCACTGAGCACCCAGCACCCTGAGTACTGAGCACCGATCTCCCTGAGAACTGAGCACCCAGCACCCCGAGCACTGAGCACCCAGCACCCTGAGTACTGAGCACCCAGCACCCTGAGCACTGAGCACCCAGCACCCTGAGTACTGAGCACCCTGAGTACTGAGCACCGATCACCCTGTGCACTGAGCTCCCAGCACCCTGAGTACTGAGCTCCCAGCACCCTGAGCATTGAGCACCCAGCACCCTGAGTACTGAGCACCCAGCACCCTGAGCACTGAGCACCCAGCACCCTGAGTACTGAGCACCCAGCACCCTGAGCACTGAGCACTGAGCACCCTGAGTACTGAGCACCCAGCACCCCAAGCACTGAGCACCCAGCACCCCGAGAATGAGCACCCAGCACCCCGAGTACTGAGCACCGAGCACCCTGAGCACTGAGTACCCAGCACCCTGAGCACTGAGCACCCAGCACCCTGAGTACTGAGCACCCAGCACCCCGAGCACTGAGCACCCAGCACCCCGAGCACTGAGCACCCAGCACCCTGAGTACTGAGCACCGATCACCCTGAGCACTGAGCACCCAGCACCCCGAGCACTGAGCACCCAGCACCCTGAGTACTGAGCACCAAGCACCCTGAGCACTGAGCACCAAGCACACTGAGCACTGAGCACCCAGCACCCTGAGTACTGAGCACCCTGAGTACTGAGCACCGATCACCCTGAGCACTGAGCTCCCATCACCCTGAGTACTGAGCACCCAGCACCCTGAGTACTGAGCACCAAGCACCCTGAGCACTGAGCACCCAGCACCCTGAGTACTGAGCACCCTGAGGACTGAGCACCAAGCACCCTGAGCACTGAGCACCCAGCACACTGAGTACTGAGCACCGATCACCCTGAGCACTGAGCACCCAGCACCCCGAGCACTGAGCACCCAGCACCCTGAGTACTGAGCACCAAGCACCCTGAGCACTGAGCACCCAGCACCCTGAGTACTGAGCACCCTGAGTACTGAGCACCGATCACCCTGAGCACTGAGCTCCCATCACCCTGAGTACTGAGCACCCAGCACCCTGAGCACTGAGCACACAACACCCTGAGTACTGAGCACCCAGCACCCTGAGCACTGAGCACCCAGCACCCTGAGTACTGAGCACCCAGCACCCTGAGCACTGAGCACCCAGCACCCTGAGTACTGAGCACCCAGCACCCCGAGCACTGAGCACCCAGCACCCCGAGAATGAGCACCCAGCACCCCGAGTACTGAGCACCGAGCACACTGAGCACTGAGTACCAAGCACCCTGAGCACTGAGCACCCAGCACCCTGAGTACTGAGCACCCAGAACCCTGAGTACTGAGCACCCAGCACCCTGAGCACTGAGCACTGAGCACACCGAGTACTGAGCACCCAGCACCCTGAGCACTGAGCACCCAGCACCCTGAGTACTGAGCACCCAGCACCCTGAGTACTGAACACCCAGCACCCTGAGCACTGAGCACTGAGCACCCTGAGCACTGAGTACTGAGCAGCGAGCACCCCGAGCACTGAGCACCCAGCACCCTGAGTACTGAGCACCGAGCACCCTGAGTACTGAGCACCAAGCACCCTGAGTACTCAGCACCCAGCGTACTGAGCACCGAGCACCCCGAGCATTGAGCACCCAGCACCCTGAGTACTAAGCACCCAGCAACCTGAGTACAGAGCACCCAGCACCCTGAGTACTGAGCACCCAGCGTACTGAGCACCGAGCACACCGAGCACTGAGCACCCAGCACCCTGAGTATTGAGCACCCAGCACCCCAAGCACTGAGCAGCCAGCACCCTGAGTACTGAGCACCGAGCACCCTGAGTACTGAGCACCCAGCACCCTGAGTACTGAGCACCCAGCGTACTGAGCAATGAGCACCCAGCCCCCTGAGTACAGAGCACCCAGCACACTGAGCACTGAGCACCCAGCACCCTGAGTACTGCGCACTGAGCACCCCGAGTACTGAGCACCGGGCACCCCGAGCACTAAGCACCCAGCACCCTGAGCACCGAGCAACCAGCCCCCTGAGCACTGAGCAGCCAGCACCCTGAGCACTGAGCACCCAGTACCCTGAGCACTGAGCACCCAGCACCCTGAGCACTGAGCACCCAGCACCCTGAGCACTGAGCACCCAGCACCCTGAGCACTGAGCACCCAGCACCCTGAGTACTGAGCACACAACGTACTGAGCACCGAGCACCCTGAGCTCTGAGCACCGAGCATCCCGAGCACTGAGCACCCAGCACCCCGAGCACTGAGCACCCAGCACCCCGAGCACTGAGCACCCAGCACCCCGAGCACTGAGCACCCAGCACCCCGAGCACTGAGCACCCAGCACGCTGAGTACTGAGCACCCAGCACCCTGAGTACTGAGCACCCAGCACCCTGAGCACTGAGCACCCAGCACCCTGAGTACTGAGCACCCAGCACCCCAAGCACAGAGCACCCTGAGTACTGAGCACCCAGCACCCCAAGCACTGAGCACCCTGAGTACTGTGCACCCAGCACCCTGATTAATGAGCACCCAGCACCTCGAGTACTGAGCACCCAGCACGCTAAGTACTGAGCACCCAACGTACTGAGCACCGCGCACCCTGAGCACTGAGCACCCAGCACCCTGAGCACTGAGCACCCAGCACCCTGAGTACTGAGCACTGAGCACCGAGCACCCCGAGCACTGAGCACCCAGCACCCTGAGTACTGAGCAACCAGCACCCCGAGCACTGAGCACCCAGCACCCTGAGTACTGAGCACCGAGCACCCAGAGTACTGAGCACCCAGCACCCTGAGTACTGAGCACCCAGCGTACTGAGCACCGAGCACCCCGAGCACTGAGCACCCAGCACCCAGAGTACTGAGCACCCAGCACCCTGAGTACTGAGCTCCCTGCACCCTGAGTACTGAGCACCCAGAGTACTGAGCACAGAGCACACCGAGCACTGAGCACCCAGCACCCTGAGTACTGAGCACCCAGCACCCCGAGCACTGAGCACCCAGCACCCTGAGTACTGAGCACCGAGCACCCTGAGTACTGAGCACCAAGCACCCTGAGTACTCAGCACCCAGCGTACTGAGCACCGAGCACCCCGAGCACTGAGCACCCAGCACCCTGAGTACTAAGCACCCAGCAACCTGAGTACTGAGCACCCAGCACCCTGAGTACTGAGCACCCAGCGTACTGAGCACCGAGCACACCGAGCACTGAGCACCCAGCACCCTGAGTATTGAGCACCCAGCACCCCGAGCACTGAGCACCCAGCACCCTGAGTACTGAGCACCGAGCACCCTGAGTACTGAGCACCCAGCACCCTGAGTACTGAGCACCCAGCGTACTGAGCAACGAGCACCCAGCCCCCTGAGTACAGAGCACCCAGCACACTGAGCAATGAGCACCCAGCACCCTGAGTACTGCGCACTGAGCACCCCGAGTACTGAGCACCGGGCACCCCGAGCACTAAGCACCCAGCACACTGAGCACCGAGCAACCAGCCCCCTGAGCACTGAGCAGCCAGCACCCTGAGCACTGAGCACCCAGTACCCTGAGCACTGAGCACCCAGCACCCTGAGCACTGAGCACGCAGCACCCTGAGCACTGAGCACCCAGCACCCTGAGCACTGAGCACCCAGCACCCTGTGTACTGAGCACACAACGTACTGAGCACCGAGCACCCTGAGCTCTGAGCACCGAGCATCCCGAGCACTGAGCACCCAGCACCCCGAGCACTGAGCACCGAGCACCCCGAGCACTGAGCACCCAGCACCACGAGCACTGAGCACCCAGCACCCCGAGCACTGAGCACCCAGCACGCTGAGTACTGAGCACCCAGCACCCTGAGGACTGAGCACCCAGCACCCTGAGCACTGAGCACCCAGCACCCTGAGTACTGAGCACCCAGCACCCCAAGCACAGAGCACTCTGAGTACTGAGCACCCAGCACCCCAAGCACTGAGCACCCTGAGTACTGAGCACCCAGCACCCTGATTAATGAGCACCCAGCACCACGAGTACTGAGCACCCAGCACGCTAAGTACTGAGCACCCAACGTACTGAGCACCGAGCACCCTGATCACTGAGCACCCAGCACCCTGAGTACTGAGCACCCAGCACCCTGAGCAATGAGCACCCTGAGTACTGAGCACCCAGCACCTTGAGCACTGAGCACCGAGCACCCCGAGCACTGAGCACCCAGCACCCGGAATACTGAGCACCCAGCACCCTGTGTACTAAGCACCGAGCACCCTGAGTACTGAGCACCCAGCACCCTGAGCACTGAACACACAGCACCCTGAGTTCTGAGCACCTCGAGCACTGAGCACCCAGCACCCTGAGTACTGAGCACCGAGCACCCCGAGCACTGAGCACCCAGCACCCCGAGCACAGAGCACCCAGCACCCTGAGTACTGAGCACCCAGCACCCTGAGTACTGAGCACCCAGCACCCTGAGCACTGAGTACAGAGCACCCTGAGCACTGAGCACCCAGCACCCTGAGCACTGAGCACACAGCACCCTCAGTACTGAGCACTGAGCACCCAGCACCCCGAGCACTGAGCACCCAGCACCCTGAGTACTGAGCACTGAGCACCCAGCACCCCGAGCACTGAGCACCCAGCACCCTGAGTACTGAGCACTGAGCACCCAGCACCCCGAGCACTGAGCACCCAGCACCCTGAGCACTGAGTACCCATCACCCGAGTACTGAGCACCCAGCACCCTGAGTACTGAGCACCCAGCACCCCCAGTACTGAGCACCCAGCACCCTGAGTACTGAACACCCAGCACCCTGAGCACTGAGCACTGAGCACCCTGAGCACTGAGTACTGAGCACCTAGCACCCCGAACACTGAGCACCCAGCACCCGGAGTACTGAGCACCGAGCACCCCGAGCACTGAGCACCCAGCACCACGAGCACTGAGCACCCAGCACCCCGAGCACTGAGCACCCAGCACCCTGAGCACTGAGCACCCAGCACCCTGAGTACTGAGCACTGAGCACCCAGCACCCGGAGCACTGAGCACCCAGCACCCTGAGTACTGAGCACTGAGCACCCAGCACCCCGAGCACTGAGCACCCAGCACCCTGAGCACTGAGCACCCAGCACCCGAGTACTGAGCACCCAGCACCCTGAGTACTGAGCACCCAGCACCTTGAGTACTGAGCACCCAGCACCCCGAGTACTGAGCACCCAGCACCTTGAGTACTGAGCACCCAGCACCCTGAGCACTGAGCACCCAGCACCCCGAGCACTGAGCACCCAGCACCCTGAGCACTGAGCACCCAGCACCCTGAGCACTGAGCACCCAGCACCCTGAGCACTGAGCACCCAGCACCCTGAGTAGTGAGCACCCAACGTACTGAGCACCGAGCACCCCGAGCACTGAGCACCCAGCACCCTGAGTACTGAGCACCAAGCACCCTGAGTACTGAGCACCCAGCACCCTGAGCACTGAACACACAGCACCCTGAGTACTGAGCACCCCGAGCACTGAGCACCCAGCACCCTGAGTACTGAGCACCGAGCACCCCGAGCACTGAGCACTCAGCACACCGAGCACTGAGCAGCCAGCACCCTGAGCACTGAGCACACAGTACCCTGAGCACTGAGCACCCAGCACCCTGAGCACTGAGCACGCAGCACCCTGAGCACTGAGCACCCAGCACCCTGAGCACTGAGCACCCAGCACCCTGTGTACTGAGCACACAACGTACTGAGCACCGAGCACCCTGAGCTCTGAGCACCGAGCATCCCGAGCACTGAGCACCCAGCACCCCGAGCACTGAGCACCGAGCACCCCGAGCACTGAGCACCCAGCACCACGAGCACTGAGCACCCAGCACCCCGAGCACTGAGCACCCAGCACGCTGAGTACTGAGCACCCAGCACCCTGAGTACTGAGCACCCAGCACCCTGAGCACTGAGCACCCAGCACCCTGAGTACTGAGCACCCAGCACCCCAAGCACAGAGCACTCTGAGTACTGAGCACCCAGCACCCCAAGCACTGAGCACCCTGAGTACTGAGCACCCAGCACCCTGATTAATGAGCACCCAGCACCACGAGTACTGAGCACCCAGCACACTAAGTACTGAGCACCCAACGTACTGAGCACCGAGCACCCTGATCACTGAGCACCCAGCACCCTGAGTACTGAGCACCCAGCACCCTGAGCAATGAGCACCCTGAGTACTGAGCACCCAGCACCTTGAGCACTGAGCACCGAGCACCCCGAGCACTGAGCACCCAGCACCCGGAATACTGAGCACCCAGCACCCTGTGTACTAAGCACCGAGCACCCTGAGTACTGAGCACCCAGCACCCTGAGCACTGAACACACAGCACCCTGAGTTCTGAGCACCTCGAGCACTGAGCACCCAGCACCCTGAGTACTGAGCACCGAGCACCCCGAGCACTGAGCACCCAGCACCCCGAGCACAGAGCACCCAGCACCCTGAGTACTGAGCACCCAGCACCCTGAGTACTGAGCACCCAGCACCCTGAGCACTGAGTACCCAGCACCCTGAGCACTGAGCACCCAGCACCCTGAGCACTGAGCACACAGCACCCTCAGTACTGAGCACTGAGCACCCAGCACCCCGAGCACTGAGCACCCAGCACCCTGAGTACTGAGCACTGAGCACCCAGCACCCCGAGCACTGAGCACCCAGCACCCTGAGCACTGAGTACCCATCACCCGAGTACTGAGCACCCAGCACCCTGAGTACTGAGCACCCAGCACCCTGAGTACTGAGCACCCAGCACCCCCAGTACTGAGCACCCAGCACCCTGAGTACTGAACACCCAGCACCCTGAGCACTGAGCACTGAGCACCCTGAGCACTGAGTACTGAGCACTTAGCACCCCGAGCACTGAGCACCCAGCACCCGGAGTACTGAGCACCGAGCACCCCGAGCACTGAGCACCCAGCACCACGAGCACTGAGCACCCAGCACCCCGAGCACTGAGCACCCAGCACCCTGAGCACTGAGCACCCAGCACCCTGAGTACTGAGCACTGAGCACCCAGCACCCGGAGCACTGAGCACCCAGCACCCTGAGTACTGAGCACTGAGCACCCAGCACCCCGAGCACTGAGCACCCAGCACCCTGAGCACTGAGCACCCAGCACCCGAGTACTGAGCACCCAGCACCCTGAGTACTGAGCACCCAGCACCTTGAGTACTGAGCACCCAGCACCCCGAGTACTGAGCACCCAGCACCTTGAGTACTGAGCACCCAGCACCCTGAGCACTGAGCACCCAGCACCCCGAGCACTGAGCACCCAGCACCCTGAGCACTGAGCACCCAGCACCCTGAGCACTGAGCACCCAGCACCCTGAGCACTGAGCACCCAGCACCCTGAGTAGTGAGCACCCAACGTACTGAGCACCGAGCACCCCGAGCACTGAGCACCCAGCACCCTGAGTACTGAGCACCAAGCACCCTGAGTACTGAGCACCGAGCACCCTGAGCACTGAACACACAGCACCCTGAGTACTGAGCACCCCGAGCACTGAGCACCCAGCACCCTGAGTACTGAGCACCGAGCACCCCGAGCACTGAGCACTCAGCACACCGAGCACTGAGCACCCAGCACCCTGAGTACTGAGCACCCAGCACCCTGAGTACTGAGCACCCAGCACCCCGAGCACTGAGTAGGCAGCACCCTGAGCACTGAGCACCCAGCACCCTGAGCACTGAGCGCCCAGCGCCCTGAGCACTGAGCACCCAGCACCCTGAGTACTGAACACTGAGCACCCAGCACCCCGAGCACTGAGAACCCAGCACCCTGAGTACTGAGCACTGAGCACAGAGCAACCCGAGCACTGAGCACCCAGCACCCTGGAACTGAGTACCCAGCACCCTGAGCACTGAGCACCCAGCACCCCGAGCACTGCGCACCCAGCACCCTGAGTACTGAGCACCCAGCGTACTGAGCAATGAGCACCCAGCCCCCTGAGTACAGAGCACCCAGCACACTGAGCAATGAGCACCCAGCACCCTGAGTACTGAGCACCGAGCACCCCGAGCACTGAGCACCCAGCACCCTGAGTACTGAGCACCGAGCACCCCGAGCACTGAGCACCCAGCTCCCCGAGCACTGAGCACCCAGCGCCCCGAGTACTGAGCACCCAGCGCCCCGAGCACTGAGCACCCAGAACCCCGAGCACTGAGCACCCAGCACCCCGAGCACTGAGCACCCAGCACCCCGAGCAATGAGCACCCAGCACCCTGAGTACTGAGCTCCCAGCACCCTGAGCAATGAGCACCCTGAGTACTGAGCACCCAGCACCTTGAGCACTGAGCACCGAGCACCCCGAGCACTGAGCACCCAGCACCCGGAATACTGAGCACCCAGCACCCTGTGTACTAAGCACCGAGCACCCTGAGTACTGAGCACCCAGCACCCTGAGCACTGAACACAC
The DNA here is from genome assembly GCF_018167655.1 of Microtus oregoni. Lineage (NCBI taxonomy): Eukaryota > Metazoa > Chordata > Mammalia > Rodentia > Cricetidae > Microtus > Microtus oregoni. The sequence continues at coordinate 81,899 of NW_024543469.1, read as the reverse complement.
AGCACCCTGAGTTCTGAGCACCTCGAGCACTGAGCACCCAGCACCCTGAGTACTGAGCACCGAGCACCCCGAGCACTGAGCACCCAGCACCCCGAGCACAGAGCACCCAGCACCCTGAGTACTGAGCACCCAGCACCCTGAGTACTGAGCACCCAGCACCCTGAGCACTGAGTACAGAGCACCCTGAGCACTGAGCACCCAGCACCCTGAGCACTGAGCACACAGCACCCTCAGTACTGAGCACTGAGCACCCAGCACCCCGAGCACTGAGCACCCAGCACCCTGAGTACTGAGCACTGAGCACCCAGCACCCCGAGCACTGAGCAACCAGCACCCTGAGCACTGAGTACCCATCACCCGAGTACTGAGCACCCAGCACCCTGAGTACTGAGCACCCAGCACCCTGAGTACTGAGCACCCAGCACCCCCAGTACTGAGCACCCAGCACCCTGAGTACTGAACACCCAGCACCCTGAGCACTGAGCACTGAGCACCCTGAGCACTGAGTACTGAGCACCTAGCACCCCGAGCACTGAGCACCCAGCACCCGGAGTACTGAGCACCGAGCACCCCGAGCACTGAGCACCCAGCACCACGAGCACTGAGCACCCAGCACCCCGAGCACTGAGCACCCAGCACCCTGAGCACTGAGCACCCAGCACCCTGAGTACTGAGCACTGAGCACCCAGCACCCGGAGCACTGAGCACCCAGCACCCTGAGTACTGAGCACTGAGCACCCAGCACCCCGAGCACTGAGCACCCAGCACCCTGAGCACTGAGCACCCAGCACCCGAGTACTGAGCACCCAGCACCCTGAGTACTGAGCACCCAGCACCTTGAGTACTGAGCACCCAGCACCCCGAGTACTGAGCACCCAGCACCTTGAGTACTGAGCACCCAGCACCCTGAGCACTGAGCACCCAGCACCCCGAGCACTGAGCACCCAGCACCCTGAGCACTGAGCACCCAGCACCCTGAGCACTGAGCACCCAGCACCCTGAGCACTGAGCACCCAGCACCCTGAGTAGTGAGCACCCAACGTACTGAGCACCGAGCACCCCGAGCACTGAGCACCCAGCACCCTGAGTACTGAGCACCAAGCACCCTGAGTACTGAGCACCCAGCACCCTGAGCACTGAACACACAGCACCCTGAGTACTGAGCACCCCGAGCACTGAGCACCCAGCACCCTGAGTACTGAGCACCGAGCACCCCGAGCACTGAGCACTCAGCACACCGAGCACTGAGCAGCCAGCACCCTGAGCACTGAGCACACAGTACCCTGAGCACTGAGCACCCAGCACCCTGAGCACTGAGCACGCAGCACCCTGAGCACTGAGCACCCAGCACCCTGAGCACTGAGCACCCAGCACCCTGTGTACTGAGCACACAACGTACTGAGCACCGAGCACCCTGAGCTCTGAGCACCGAGCATCCCGAGCACTGAGCACCCAGCACCCCGAGCACTGAGCACCGAGCACCCCGAGCACTGAGCACCCAGCACCACGAGCACTGAGCACCCAGCACCCCGAGCACTGAGCACCCAGCACGCTGAGTACTGAGCACCCAGCACCCTGAGTACTGAGCACCCAGCACCCTGAGCACTGAGCACCCAGCACCCTGAGTACTGAGCACCCAGCACCCCAAGCACAGAGCACTCTGAGTACTGAGCACCCAGCACCCCAAGCACTGAGCACCCTGAGTACTGAGCACCCAGCACCCTGATTAATGAGCACCCAGCACCACGAGTACTGAGCACCCAGCACACTAAGTACTGAGCACCCAACGTACTGAGCACCGAGCACCCTGATCACTGAGCACCCAGCACCCTGAGTACTGAGCACCCAGCACCCTGAGCAATGAGCACCCTGAGTACTGAGCACCCAGCACCTTGAGCACTGAGCACCGAGCACCCCGAGCACTGAGCACCCAGCACCCGGAATACTGAGCACCCAGCACCCTGTGTACTAAGCACCGAGCACCCCGAGCACTGAGCACCCAGCACCACGAGCACTGAGCACCCAGCACCCCGAGCACTGAGCACCCAGCACCCTGAGCACTGAGCACCCAGCACCCTGAGTACTGAGCACTGAGCACCCAGCACCCGGAGCACTGAGCACCCAGCACCCTGAGTACTGAGCACTGAGCACCCAGCACCCCGAGCACTGAGCACCCAGCACCCTGAGCACTGAGCACCCAGCACCCGAGTACTGAGCACCCAGCACCCTGAGTACTGACCACCCAGCACCTTGAGTACTGAGCACCCAGCACCCCGAGTACTGAGCACCCAGCACCTTGAGTACTGAGCACCCAGCACCCTGAGCACTGAGCACCCAGCACCCCGAGCACTGAGCACCCAGCACCCTGAGCACTGAGCACCCAGCACCCTGAGCACTGAGCACCCAGCACCCTGAGCACTGAGCACCCAGCACCCTGAGTAGTGAGCACCCAACGTACTGAGCACCGAGCACCCCGAGCACTGAGCACCCAGCACCCTGAGTACTGAGCACCAAGCACCCTGAGTACTGAGCACCGAGCACCCTGAGCACTGAACACACAGCACCCTGAGTACTGAGCACCCCGAGCACTGAGCACCCAGCACCCTGAGTACTGAGCACCGAGCACCCCGAGCACTGAGCACTCAGCACACCGAGCACTGAGCACCCAGCACCCTGAGTACTGAGCACCCAGCACCCTGAGTACTGAGCACCCAGCACCCCGAGCACTGAGTAGGCAGCACCCTGAGCACTGAGCACACAGCACCCTGAGCACTGAGCGCCCAGCGCCCTGAGCACTGAGCACCCAGCACCCTGAGTACTGAACACTGAGCACCCAGCACCCCGAGCACTGAGAACCCAGCACCCTGAGTACTGAGCACTGAGCACCCAGCACCCTGAGAACTGAGTACCCAGCACCCTGAGCACTGAGCACCCAGCACCCCGAGCACTGCGCACCCAGCACCCTGAGTACTGAGCACCCAGCGTACTGAGCAATGAGCACCCAGCCCCCTGAGTACAGAGCACCCAGCACACTGAGCAATGAGCACCCAGCACCCTGAGTACTGAGCACCGAGCACCCCGAGCACTGAGCACCCAGCACCCTGAGTACTGAGCACCGAGCACCCCGAGCACTGAGCACCCAGCTCCCCGAGCACTGAGCACCCAGCGCCCCGAGTACTGAGCACCCAGCGCCCCGAGCACTGAGCACCCAGAACCCCGAGCACTGAGCACCCAGCACCCCGAGCACTGAGCACCCAGCACCCCGAGCAATGAGCACCCAGCACCCTGAGTACTGAGCACCAAGCACCCCGAGTACTGAGCACCCAGCAACGTGAGCACCGAGCCGCAAGCACACTGAGCACTGAGCACCCAGCACCCTGAGCACTGAGCACCCAGCACCCTGAGTACTGAGCACTGAGCACCCCGAGTACTGAGCATCAAGCACACCGAGCACTGAGCACCGAGCACCCCGAGCACTGAGCACCCAGCACCCCGAGCACTGAGCACCCAGCACACCGAGCACTGAGCACCCAGCACCCTGAGCAATGAGCACCCTGAGTACTGAGCACCCAGCACCTTGAGCACTGAGCACCGAGCACCCCGAGCACTGAGCACCCAGCACCCGGAATACTGAGCACCCAGCACCCTGTGTACTAAGCACCGAGCACCCTGAGTACTGAGCACCCAGCACCCTGAGCACTGAACACACAGCACCCTGAGTTCTGAGCACCTCGAGCACTGAGCACCCAGCACCCTGAGTACTGAGCACCGAGCACCCCGAGCACTGAGCACCCAGCACCCCGAGCACAGAGCACCCAGCACCCTGAGTACTGAGCACCCAGCACCCTGAGTACTGAGCACCCAGCACCCTGAGCACTGAGTACCCAGCACCCTGAGCACTGAGCACCCAGCACCCTGAGCACTGAGCACACAGCACCCTCAGTACTGAGCACTGAGCACCCAGCACCCCGAGCACTGAGCACCCAGCACCCTGAGTACTGAGCACTGAGCACCCAGCACCCCGAGCACTGAGCACCCAGCACCCTGAGCACTGAGTACCCATCACCCGAGTACTGAGCACCCAGCACCCTGAGTACTGAGCACCCAGCACCCTGAGTACTGAGCACCCAGCACCCCCAGTACTGAGCACCCAGCACCCTGAGTACTGAACACCCAGCACCCTGAGCACTGAGCACTGAGCACCCTGAGCACTGAGTACTGAGCACCGAGCACCCCGATCACTGAGCACCCAGCACCCGGAGTACTGAGCACCGAGCACCCCGAGCACTGAGCACCCAGCACCACGAGCACTGAGCACCCAGCACCCCGAGCACTGAGCACCCAGCACCCTGAGCACTGAGCACCCAGCACCCTGAGTACTGAGCACTGAGCACCCAGCACCCGGAGCACTGAGCACCCAGCACCCTGAGTACTGAGCACTGAGCACCCAGCACCCCGAGCACTGAGCACCCAGCACCCTGAGCACTGAGCACCCAGCACCCGAGTACTGAGCACCCAGCACCCTGAGTACTGAGCACCCAGCACCTTGAGTACTGAGCACCCAGCACCCCGAGTACTGAGCACCCAGCACCTTGAGTACTGAGCACCCAGCACCCTGAGCACTGAGCACCCAGCACCCCGAGCACTGAGCACCCAGCACCCTGAGCACTGAGCACCCAGCACCCTGAGCACTGAGCACCCAGCACCCTGAGCACTGAGCACCCAGCACCCTGAGTAGTGAGCACCCAACGTACTGAGCACCGAGCACCCCGAGCACTGAGCACCCAGCACCCTGAGTACTGAGCACCAAGCACCCTGAGTACTGAGCACCCAGCACCCTGAGCACTGAACACACAGCACCCTGAGTACTGAGCACCCCGAGCACTGAGCACCCAGCACCCTGAGTACTGAGCACCGAGCACCCCGAGCACTGAGCACTCAGCACACCGAGCACTGAGCACCCAGCACCCTGAGTACTGAGCACCCAGCACCCTGAGTACTGAGCACCCAGCACCCCGAGCACTGAGTAGGCAGCACCCTGAGCACTGAGCACCCAGCACCCTGAGCACTGAGCGCCCAGCACCCTGAGCACTGAGCACCCAGCACCCTGAGTACTGAACACTGAGCACCCAGCACCCCGAGCACTGAGCACCCAGCACCCTGAGTACTGAGCACTGAGCACAGAGCACCCCGAGCACTGAGCACCCAGCACCCTGAGAACTGAGTACCCAGCACCCTGAGCACTGAGCACCCAGCACCCCGAGCACTGCGCACCCAGCACCCTGAGTACTGAGCACCCAGCGTACGGAGCAATGAGCACCCAGCCCCCTGAGTACAGAGCACCCAGCACACTGAGCAATGAGCACCCAGCACCCTGAGTACTGAGCACCGAGCACCCCGAGCACTGAGCACCCAGCACCCTGAGTACTGAGCACCGAGCACCCCGAGCACTGAGCACCCAGCACCCCGAGCACTGAGCACCCAGCGCCCCGAGTACTGAGCACCCAGCGCCCCGAGCACTGAGCACCCAGAACCCCGAGCACTGAGCACCCAGCACCCCGAGCACTGAGCACCCAGCACCCCGAGCAATGAGCACCCAGCACCCTGAGTACTGAGCACCAAGCACCCCGAGTACTGAGCACCCAGCAACGTGAGCACCGAGCCGCAAGCACACCGAGCACTGAGCACCCAGCACCCTGAGCACTGAGCACCCAGCACCCTGAGTACTGAGCACTGAGCACCCCGAGTACTGAGCATCAAGCACACCGAGCACTGAGCACCGAGCACCCCGAGCACTGAGCACCCAGCACCCCGAGCACTGAGCACCCAGCACACCGAGCACTGAGCACCCAGCACCCTGAGCACTGAGCACCAAGCACACTGAGCACTGAGCAGCCAGCACCCCGAGCATTGAGCACCCAGCACCCCGAGCACTGAGCACCCAGCACCCCGAGCACTGAGCACCCAGCACCCTGAGTACTGAGCAAACAGCACCCTGAGTACTGAGCACCCAGCACCCTGAGCACTGAGCACCCAGCACCCTGAGTACTGAGCACCCAACACCCCAAGCACTGAGCACCCTGAGAACTGAGCACCGAGCACCCTGAGTACTGAGCAGCCAGCACCCTGAGTACTGAGCACCCAGCGTACTGAGCACCGAGAACCCAGCACCCTGAGTACTGAGCTCCCAGCACCCTGAGCACTGAGCACCCAGCACCCTGAGTACTGAGCACCGAGCACCCCGAGTACTGAGCACCCAGCACCCCGAGCACTGAGCACCCAGCACCCCGAGCACTGAGCACCCAGCACCCTGAGCACTGAGCACCCAGCACCCCGAGCACTGAGCACCCAGCACCCCGAGCACCGAGCACCCTGAGTACTAAGCACCGAGCACCCTGAGCACTGAGCACCCAGCACCCTGAGCACTGAGCACCCAGCACCCTGAGTACTGAGCACCCAGCACCCCAAGCACAGAGCACTCTGAGTACTGAGCACCCAGCACCCCAAGCACTGAGCACCCTGAGTACTGAGCACCCAGCACCCTGATTAATGAGCACCCAGCACCACGAGTACTGAGCACCCAGCACGCTAAGTACTGAGCACCCAACGTACTGAGCACCGAGCACCCTGATCACTGAGCACCCAGCACCCTGAGTACTGAGCACCCAGCACCCTGAGCAATGAGCACCCTGAGTACTGAGCACCCAGCACCTTGAGCACTGAGCACCGAGCACCCCGAGCACTGAGCACCCAGCACCCGGAATACTGAGCACCCAGCACCCTGTGTACTAAGCACCGAGCACCCTGAGTACTGAGCACCCAGCACCCTGAGCACTGAACACACAGCACCCTGAGTTCTGAGCACCTCGAGCACTGAGCACCCAGCACCCTGAGTACTGAGCACCGAGCACCCCGAGCACTGAGCACCCAGCACCCCGAGCACAGAGCACCCAGCACCCTGAGTACTGAGCACCCAGCACCCTGAGTACTGAGCACCCAGCACCCTGAGCACTGAGTACCCAGCACCCTGAGCACTGAGCACCCAGCACCCTGAGCACTGAGCACACAGCACCCTCAGTACTGAGCACTGAGCACCCAGCACCCCGAGCACTGAGCACCCAGCACCCTGAGTACTGAGCACTGAGCACCCAGCACCCCGAGCACTGAGCACCCAGCACCCTGAGCACTGAGTACCCATCACCCGAGTACTGAGCACCCAGCACCCTGAGTACTGAGCACCCAGCACCCTGAGTACTGAGCACCCAGCACCCCCAGTACTGAGCACGCAGCACCCTGAGTACTGAACACCCAGCACCCTGAGCACTGAGCACTGAGCACCCTGAGCACTGAGTACTGAGCACCGAGCACCCCGAGCACTGAGCACCCAGCACCCGGAGTACTGAGCACCGAGCACCCCGAGCACTGAGCACCCAGCACCACGAGCACTGAGCACCCAGCACCCCGAGCACTGAGCACCCAGCACCCTGAGCACTGAGCACCCAGCACCCTGAGTACTGAGCACTGAGCACCCAGCACCCGGAGCACTGAGCACCCAGCACCCTGAGTACTGAGCACTGAGCACCCAGCACCCCGAGCACTGAGCACCCAGCACCCTGAGCACTGAGCACCCAGCACCCGAGTACTGAGCACCCAGCACCCCGAGTACTGAGCACCCAGCACCTTGAGTACTGAGCACCCAGCACCCCGAGTACTGAGCACCCAGCACCCTGAGTACTGAGCACCCAGCACCCTGAGCACTGAGCACGCAGCACCCCGAGCACTGAGCACCCAGCACCCTGAGCACTGAGCACCCAGCACCCTGAGCACTGAGCACCCAGCACCCTGAGCACTGAGCACCCAGCACCCTGAGTAGTGAGCACCCAACGTACTGAGCACCGAGCACCCCGAGCACTGAGCACCCAGCACCCTGAGTACTGAGCACCAAGCACCCTGAGTACTGAGCACCCAGCACCCTGAGCACTGAACACACAGCACCCTGAGTACTGAGCACCCCGAGCACTGAGCACCCAGCACCCTGAGTACTGAGCACCGAGCACCCCGAGCACTGAGCACCCAGCACACTGAGCACTGAGCACCCAGCACCCTGAGTACTGAGCACCCAGCACCCTGAGTACTGAGCACCCAGCACCCCGAGCACTGAGTAGGCAGCACCCTGAGCACTGAGCACCCAGCACCCTGAGCACTGAGCGCCCAGCACCCTGAGCACTGAGCACCCAGCACCCTGAGTACTGAACACTGAGCACCCAGCACCCCGAGCACTGAGCACCCAGCACCCTGAGTACTGAGCACTGAGCACAGAGCACCCCGAGCACTGAGCACCCAGTAACCTGAGAACTGAGTACCCAGCACCCTGAGCACTGAGCACCCAGCACCCCGAGCACTGCGCACCCAGCACCCTGAGTACTGAGCACCCAGCGTACTGAGCAATGAGCACCCAGCCCCCTGAGTACAGAGCACCCAGCACACTGAGCAATGAGCACCCTGCACCCTGAGTACTGAGCACCGAGCACCCCGAGCACTGAGCACCCAGCACCCTGAGTACTGAGCACCGAGCACCCCGAGCACTGAGCACCCAGCACCCCGAGCACTGAGCACCCAGCGCCCCGAGTACTGAGCACCCAGCGCCCCGAGCACTGAGCACCCAGAACCCCGAGCACTGAGCACCCAGCAACCCGAGCACTGAGCACCCAGCACCCCGAGCAATGAGCACCCAGCACCCTGAGTACTGAGCACCAAGCACCCCGAGTACTGAGCACCCAGCAACGTGAGCACCGAGCCGCAAGCACACCGAGCACTGAGCACCCAGCACCCTGAGCACTGAGCACCCAGCACCCTGAGTACTGAGCAGCCAGCACCCTGAGTACTGAGCACCCAGCGTACTGAGCACCGAGAACCCAGCACCCTGAGTACTGAGCTCCCAGCACCCTGAGCACTGAGCACCCAGCACCCTGAGTACTGAGCACCGAGCACCCCGAGTACTGAGCACCCAGCACCCCGAGCACTGAGCACCCAGCACCCCGAGCACTGAGCACCCAGCACCCCGAGCACTGAGCACCCAGCACCCCGAGCACTGAGCACCCAGCACCCCGAGCACTGAGCACCCAGCACCCCGAGCACCGAGCACCCTGAGTACTAAGCACCGAGCACCCTGAGCACTGAGCACCCAGCACCCTGAGCACTGAGCACCCAGCACCCTGAGTACTGAGCACATGGCACGGCGAGCACTGAGCACCCACCCCCCTGAGTACTGAGCACCCAGCACGGTGAGCACTGAGCACCGCGCACCCTGAGCACTGAGCACCCAGCACCCTGAGGACTGAGCACCCAGCACCCCGAGCACTGAGCACCCAGCACCCTGAGCACTGAGCACCCTGAGTACTGAGCAATGAGCACCCTGAGTACTGAGCACTGAGCACCCTGAGTACTGAGCACCCAGCACCCTGAGTACTGAGCACCCAGCACCCCGAGCACTGAGTACCAAGCACCCTGAGCACTGAGTACCCAGCACACTGAGTACTGAGCACTGAGCACACAGAACCCCGAGCACTGAGCACCCAGCACCCTGAGTACTGAGCACTGAGCACCCAGCACCCCTAGCACTGAGCACCCAGCACCCTGAGTACTGAGCACCCAGCACCCTGAGCACTGAGCACCCAGCACCCTGAGTAGTGAGCACCCAACGTACTGAGCACCGAGCACCCCGAGCACTGAGCACCCAGCACCCTGAGTACTGAGCACCGAGCACCCCGAGCACTGAGCACCCAGCACCCTGAGTACTGAGCTCCGAGCACCCCGAGCACTGAGCACCCAGCGCCCCGAGCACTGAGCACACAGCGCCCCGAGCACTGAGCACCCAGAACCCCGAGCACTGAGCACCCAGCACCCCGAGCACTGAGCACCCAGCACCCTGAGCAATGAGCACCCAGCACCCTGAGTACTGAGCACCCAGCACCCCGAGTACTGAGCACCCAGCAATGTGAGCACCGAGCCGCAAGCAAACCGAGCACTGAGCACCCAGCACCCTGAGCACTGAGCACCCAGCACCCTGAGCACTGAGCACTGAGCACCCCGAGTACTGAGCACCCGGCACCCCGAGCACTGAGCACCGAGCACCCCGAGCACTGAGCACCCAGCACCCCGAGCACTGAGCACCCAGCACCCTGAGCACTGAGCACCAAGCACCCTGAGCACTGAGCAGCCAGCACCCCGAGCACTGAGCACCCAGCACCCCGAGCACTGAGCACCCAGCACCCCGAGCACTGAGCAGCCAGCACCCTGAGTCCTGAGCACCCAGCACCCTGAGTACTGGGCACCCAGCACCCTGAGCACTGAGCACCCAGCACCCTGAGTACTGAGCACTGAGAACCCTGAGTACTGAGCACCGAGCACCCTGAGTACTGACCACCCAGCACCCTGATCACTGAGCATGGAGCACCCCGAGGACTGAGTACCCAGCACCCTGAGCACTGAGCACCCAGCACCTTGAGTACAGAGCACCGAGCGCCACGAGCACTGAGCACTGAACACCCTGAGTACTGAGCACCCAGCACCCTGAGCACTGAGCACCCAGCAGCCTGAGCACTGAGCACGCAGCACCCCGAGCACTGAGCACCCAGCACCCTGAGTACTGAGCACAGAGCACCCTGAGCACTGAGAACCCAGCAACCTGAGTACTGAGCACCCAGCACCCTGAGTACTGAGCAACCAGCACCCTGAGCACTGAGCACTGAGCACCCAGCACCCTGAGCACTGAGCACTGAGCACCCAGAACCACAGCCCTGAGCACCCAGCACCCCGAGCACTGAGCACCCAGCACCCTGAGCACTGAGCACCCAGCACCCTGAACACTGAGCACCCAGCACCCTGAGTACTGAGCACCCAGCACCCTGAATACTGAGCACCCAGAACCCTGAGTACTGAGCACTCAGCACCCTGAGTACTGAGCACCGAGCACCCCGAGCACTGAGCACCCAGCACCCTGAGCACTGAGCACCCGGAGGACTGAGCACCCTGCACCCTGAGCACTGAGCACCGATCACCCTGAGCACTGAGCACCCAGCACCCCGAGCACTGAGCACCCAGCACCCTGAGTACTGAGCACCCAGCACCCCGAGTACTGAGCACCCAGCACCCTGAGTACTGAGCACCCAGCACCCCGAGCACTGAGCACCCAGCACCCTGAGTACTGAGCACCCTGAGTACTGAGCACTGAGCACCGAGCACCCTGAGAACTGAGCACCCTGAGGACTGAGCACCCAGCACCCTGAGCACTGAGCACGCAGCACCCTGAGTACTGAGCACTGATCACCCTGAGCACTGAGCACCCAGCACGCCGAGCACTGAGCACCCAGCACCCTGAGTACTGAGCACCCAGCACCCTGAGCACTGAGCACAGAGCACCCTGAGTACTGAACACCCAGCACCCTGAGCACTGAGCACTGAGCACCCAGCACCCTGAGCACTGAGCACTGAGCACCCAGCACCCCGAGAACTGAGCTCCCAGCACCCTGAGCACCCAGCACCCTGAGCACTGAGCACCCTGAGCACTGAGCACCCTGAGCACTGAGCACTGAGCACCCAGCACCCTGAGTACTGAGCACCCAACACTCTGAGCACTGAGCACCCAGCACGCTGAGTACTGAGCACTGAGCACACAGCACCCTGAGTACTGAGCACCCAGCACCCCGAGCACTGAGCACCCAGAGCCCTGAGCACTGAGCACCCAGCACCCCGAGCACTGAGCACTGAGCACACTGAGCACTGAGCACCCAGCACCCCGAGTACTGAGCACTGAGCACCCTGAGTACTGAGCACCCAGCACGCTGAGCACTGAGCACCGAGCACCCTGCGTACTGAACACCCAGCACCCTGAGCACTGAGCACTGAGCACCCAGCACCCTGAGCACTGAGCACCCAGCACCCCGAGCACTGAGCACCCAGGACCCTGAGCACCCAGCACCCTGAGCACTGAGCACCCTGAGCACTGAGCACCCTGAGCACTGAGCACTGAGCACCCAGCACCCTGAGTACTGAGCACCCAACACTCTGAGCACTGAGCACCCAGCACGCTGAGTACTGAGCACTAAGCACACAGCACCCTGAGTACTGAGCACCCAGCACCCCGAGCACTGAGCACCCAGCGCCCCGAGCACTGAGCACCCAGCACCCCGAGCACTGAGCACTGAGCACACTGAGCACTGAGCACCCAGCACCCTGAGCACTGAGCACCCAGCACCTTGAGTACTGAGCACCGAGCACCTCGAGCACTAAGCACCCAGCACCCTGAGTACTGAGCACCCAGCACCCTGAGCATTGAGCACCCAGCACCCTGAGCACTGAGCACCCAGCACCCCGAGCACGGAGCACCCAGCACCATGAATACTGAGCACCCAACACCCAGAGTACTGAGCACCCAGCACCCTGAGCACTGAGCACCCAGCACCCTGAGTACTGAGCACCCAGCACCCTGAGTACTGAACACCCAGCACCCTGAGCACTGAGCACTGAGCACCCTGAGCACTGAGTACTGAGTACTGAGCACCCTGAGCACTGAGCACCCAGCACCCCGAGTACTGAGCACCCAGCACCCTGAGCACTGAGCACCCAGCACCCTGAGTACTGAGCACTGAGAACCCTGAGTACTGAGCACCGAGCACCCTGAGTACTGAGCACCCAGCACCCTGATCACTGAGCACGGAGCACCCCGAGGACTGAGTACCCAGCACCCTGAGCACTGAGCACCCAGCACCTTGAGTACAGAGCACCGAGCGCCCCGAGCACTGAGCACCCAGCACCCTGAGTACTGAGCACCCAGCACCCTGAGCACTGAGCACCCAGCACCCTGAGCACTGAGCACGCAGCACCCCGAGCACTGAGCACCCAGCACCCTGAGTACTGAGCACAGAGCACCCTGAGCACTGAGAACCCAGCACCCTGAGTACTGAGCACCCAGCACGCTGAGTACTGAGCACTCAGGACCCTGAGTACTGAGCACCGAGCACCCCGAGCACTGAGCACCCAGCACCCTGAGCACTGAGCACCCGGAGGACTGAGCACCCAGCACACTGAGCACTGAGCACCGATCACCCTGAGCACTGAGCACCCAGCACCACGAGCACTGAGCACCGAGCACCCTGAGTACTGAGCACCCAGCATCCCGAGTACTGAGCACGCAGCACCCTGAGTACTGAGCACCCAGCACCCCGAGCACTGAGCACCCAGCACCCTGAGTACTGAGCACCCTGAGTACTGAGCACTGAGCACCGAGCACCCTGAGAACTGAGCACGCTGAGGACTGAGCACCCAGCACCCTGAGCACTGAGCACCCAGCACCCTGAGTAATGAGCACTGATCACCCTGAGCACTGAGCACCCAGCACCCCGAGCACTGAGCACCCAGCACCCTGAGTACTGAGCACCCAGCACCCTGAGCACAGAGCACCAAGCACCCTGAGTACTGAGCACCCAGCACCCTGATCACTGAGCACGGAGCACCCCGAGGACTGAGTACCCAGCACCCTGAGCACTGAGCACCCAGCACCTTGAGTACAGAGCACCGAGCGCCCCGAGCACTGAGCACCCAGCACCCTGAGTACTGAGCACCCAGCACCCTGAGCACTGAGCACCCAGCACCCTGAGCACTGAGCACGCAGCACCCCGAGCACTGAGCACCCAGCACCCTGAGTACTGAGCACAGAGCACCCTGAGCACTGAGAACCCAGCACGCTGAGTACTGAGCACTCAGCACCCTGAGTACTGAGCACCGAGCACCCCGAGCACTGAGCACCCAGCACCCTGAGCACTGAGCACCCGGAGGACTGAGCACCCAGCACACTGAGCACTGAGCACCGATCACCCTGAGCACTGAGCACCCAGCACCCCGAGCACTGAGCACCGAGCACCCTGAGTACTGAGCACCCAGCACCCCAAGTACTGAGCACCCAGCACCCTGAGTACTGAGCACCCAGCACCCCGAGCACTGAGCACCCAGCACCCTGAGTACTGAGCACCCTGAGTACTGAGCACCCTGAGTACTGAGCACTGAGCACCGAGCACCCTGAGAACTGAGCACGCTGAGGACTGAGCACCCAGCACCCTGAGCACTGAGCACCCAGCACCCTGAGTACTGAGCACTGATCACCCTGAGCACTGAGCACCCAGCACCCTGAGTACTGAGCACCCAGCACCCTGAGCACTGAGCACCCAGCACCCTGTGCACTGAGCACCCAGCACCCCGAGCACGGAGCAGCCAGCACCATGAATACTGAGCACCCAACACCCAGAGTACTGAGCACCCAGCACCCTGAGCACTGAGCACCCAGCACCCTGAGTACTGAGCACCCAGCACCCTGAGTACTGAACACCCAGCACCCTGAGCACTGAGCACTGAGCACCCTGAGCACTGAGTACTGAGTACTGAGCACCTTGAGCACTGAGCACCCAGCACCCCGAGTTCTGAGCACCCAGCACCCTGAGCACTGAGCACCCAGCACCCTGAGTACTGAGCACTGAGAACCCTGAGTACTGAGCACCGAGCACCCTGAGTACTGAGCACCCAGCACCCTGATCACTGAGCACGGAGCACCCCGAGGACTGAGTACCCAGCACCCTGAGCACTGAGCACCCAGCACCTTGAGTACAGAGCACCGAGCGCCCCGAGCACTGAGCACCCAGCACCCTGAGTACTGAGCACCCAGCACCCTGAGCACTGAGCACCCAGCACCCTGAGCACTGAGCACGCAGCACCCCGAGCACTGAGCACCCAGCACCCTGAGTACTGAGCACAGAGCACCCTGAGCACTGAGAACCCAGCACCCTGAGTACTGAGCACCCAGCACGCTGAGTACTGAGCACTCAGCACCCTGAGTACTGAGCACCGAGCACCCCGAGCACTGAGCACCCAGCACCCTGAGCACTGAGCACCCGGAGGACTGAGCACCCAGCACACTGAGCACTGAGCACCGATCACCCTGAGCACTGAGCACCCAGCACCCCGAGCACTGAGCACCCAGCACCCTGAGTACTGAGCACCCAGCACCCCGAGTACTGAGCACCCAGCACCCTGAGTACTGAGCACCCAGCACCCCGAGCACTGAGCACCCAGCACCCTGAGTACTGAGCACCCTGAGTACTGAGCACTGAGCACCGAGCACCCTGAGAACTGAGCACGCTGAGGACTGAGCACCCAGCACCCTGAGCACTGAGCACCCAGCACCCTGAGTACTGAGCACTGATCACCCTGAGGACTGAGCACCCAGCACCCCGAGGACAGAGCACCCAGCACCCTGAGTACTGAGCACCCTGCACCCTGAGCACTGAGCACCGAGCACCCTGAGTACTGAACACCCAGCACACTGAGCACTGAGCACTGAGCACCCAGCACCCTGAGCACTGAGCACTGAGCACCCAGCACCCCGAGCACTGAGCACCCAGCACCCTGAGCACCCAGGACCCTGAGCACTGAGCACCCTGAGCACTGAGCACCCTGAGCACTGAGCACTGAGCACCCAGCACCCTGAGTACTGAGCACCCAACACTCTGAGCACTGAGCACCCAGCACCCTGAGCACTGAGCACGCAGCACCCCGAGCAATGAGCACCCAGCACCCTGAGTACTGAGCACAGAGCACCCTGAGCACTGAGAACCCAGCACCCTGAGTACTGAGCACCCAGCACGCTGAGTACTGAGCACTCAGCACCCTGAGTACTGAGCACCGAGCACTCCGAGCACTGAGCACCCAGCACCCTGAGCACTGAGCACCCGGAGGACTGAGCACCCAGCACACTGAGCACTGAGCACCGATCACCCTGAGCACTGAGCACCCAGCACCCCGAGCACTGAGCACCGAGCACCCTGAGTACTGAGCACCCAGCACCCCAAGTACTGAGCACCCAGCACCCTGAGTACTGAGCACCCAGCACCCCGAGCACTGAGCACCCAGCACCCTGAGTACTGAGCACCCTGAGTACTGAGCACTGAGCACCGAGCACCCTGAGAACTGAGCACGCTGAGGACTGAGCACCCAGCACCCTGAGCACTGAGCACCCAGCACCCTGAGTACTGAGCACTGATCACCCTGAGCACTGAGCACCCAGCACCCCGAGCACTGAGCACCCAGCACCCTGAGTACTGAGCACCCAGCACCCTGAGCACTGAGCACCGAGCACCCTGAGTACTGAGCACCCAGCACCCTGATCACTGAGCACGGAGCACCCCGAGGACTGAGTACCCAGCACCCTGAGCACTGAGCACCCAGCACCTTGAGTACAGAGCACCGAGCGCCCCGAGCACTGAGCACCCAGCACCCTGAGTACTGAGCACCCAGCACCCTGAGCACTGAGCACCCAGCACCCTGAGCACTGAGCACGCAGCACCCCGAGCACTGAGCACCCAGCATCCTGAGTACTGAGCACAGAGCACCCTGAGCACTGAGAACCCAGCACCCTGAGTACTGAGCACCCAGCACCCTGAGTACTGAGCACTCAGCACCCTGAGTACTGAGCCTCGAGCACCCCGAGCACTGAGCACCCAGCACCCTGAGCACTGAGCACCCGGAGGACTGAGCACCCAGCACACTGTGCACTGAGCACCGATCACCCTGAGCACTGAGCACCCAGCACCCCGAGCACTGAGCACCCAGCACCCTGAGTACTGAGCACCCAGCACCCCGAGTACTGAGCACCCAGCACCCTGAGTGCTGAGCACCCAGCACCGCGAGCACTGAGCATCCAGCACCCTGAGTACTGAGCACCCTGAGTACTGAGCACTGAGCACCGAGCACCCTGAGAACTGAGCACGCTGAGGACTGAGCACCCAGCACCCTGAGCACTGAGCACCCAGCACCCTGAGCACTGAGCACCCAGCACCCTGAGCACTGAGCACCCTGAGCACTGAGCACCCTGAGCACTGAGCACTGAGCACCCAGCACCCTGAGTACTGAGCACCCAACACTCTGAGCACTGAGCACCCAGCACGCTGAGTACTGAGCACTGAGCACACAGCACCCTGAGTACTGAGCACCCAGCACCCCGAGCACTGAGCACCCAGAGCCCTGAGCACTGAGCACCCAGCACCCCGAGCACTGAGCACTGAGCACACTGAGCACTGAGCACCCAGCACCCCGAGTACTGAGCACTGAGCACCCTGAGTACTGAGCACCCAGCACGCTGAGCACTGAGCACCGAGCACCCTGCGTACTGAACACCCAGCACCCTGAGCACTGAGCACTGAGCACCCAGCACCCTGAGCACTGAGCACTGAGCACCCAGCACCCCGAGCACTGAGCACCCAGGACCCTGAGCACCCAGCACCCTGAGCACTGAGCACCCTGAGCACTGAGCACCCTGAGCACTGAGCTCTGAGCACCCAGCACCCTGAGTACTGAGCACCCAACACTCTGAGCACTGAGCACCCAGCACGCTGAGTACTGAGCACTAAGCACACAGCACCCTGAGTACTGAGCACCCAGCACCCCGAGCACTGAGCACCCAGCGCCCCGAGCACTGAGCACCCAGCACCCCGAGCACTGAGCACTGAGCACACTGAGCACTGAGCACCCAGCACCCTGAGCACTGAGCACCCAGCACCTTGAGTACTGAGCACCGAGCACCTCGAGCACTAAGCACCCAGCACCCTGAGTACTGAGCACCCAGCACCCTGAGCACTGAGCACCCAGCACCCTGTGCACTGAGCACCCAGCACCCCGAGCACGGAGCACCCAGCACCATGAATACTGAGCACCCAACACCCAGAGTACTGAGCACCCAGCACCCTGAGCACTGAGCACCCAGCACCCTGAGTACTGAGCACCCAGCACCCTGAGTACTGAACACCCAGCACCCTGAGCACTGAGCACTGAGAACCCTGAGCACTGAGTACTGAGTACTGAGCACCCTGAGCACTGAGCACCCAGCACCCCGAGTTCTGAGCACCCAGCACCCTGAGCACTGAGCACCCAGCACCCTGAGTACTGAGCACTGAGAACCCTGAGTACTGAGCACCGAGCACCCTGAGTACTGAGCCCCCAGCACCCTGATCACTGAGCACGGAGCACCCCGAGGACTGAGTACCCAGCACCCTGAGCACTGAGCACCCAGCACCTTGAGTACAGAGCACCGAGCGCCCCGAGCACTGAGCACCCAGCACCCTGAGTACTGAGCACCCAGCACCCTGAGCACTGAGCACCCAGCACCCTGAGCACTGAGCACGCAGCACCCCGAGCACTGAGCACCCAGCACCCTGAGTACTGAGCACAGAGCACCCTGAGCACTGAGAACCCAGCACCCTGAGTACTGAGCACCCAGCACGCTGAGTACTGAGCACTCAGCACCCTGAGCACTGAGCACCCGGAGGACTGAGCACCCAGCACACTGAGCACTGAGCACCGATCACCCTGAGCACTGAGCACCCAGCACCCCGAGCACTGAACACCGAGCACCCTGAGTACTGAGCACCCAGCACCCCGAGTACTGAGCACCCAGCACCCTGAGTACTGAGCACCCAGCACCCCGAGCACTGAGCACCCAGCACCCTGAGTACTGAGCACCCTGAGTACTGAGCACTGAGCACCGAGCACCCTGAGAACTGAGCACGCTGAGGACTGAGCACCCAGCACCCTGAGCACTGAGCACCCAGCACCCTGAGTACTGAGCACTGATCACCCTGAGCACTGAGCACCCAGCACCCCGAGCACTGAGCACCCAGCACCCTGAGTACTGAGCACCCAGCACCCTGAGCACTGAGCACCGAGCACCCTGAGTACTGAGCACCCAGCACCCTGATCACTGAGCACGTAGCACCCCTAGGACTGAGTACCCAGCACCCTGAGCACTGAGCACCCAGCACCTTGAGTACAGAGCACCGAGCGCCCCGAGCACTGAGCACCCAGCACCCTGAGTACTGAGCACCCAGCACCCTGAGCACTGAGCACCCAGCACCCCGAGCACTGAGCACCCAGCACCCTGAGTACTGAGCACAGAGCACCCTGAGCACTGAGAACCCAGCACCCTGAGTACTGAGCACCCAGAACCCTGAGTACTGAGCACTCAGCACCCTGAGTATTGAGCACCGAGCACCCCGAGCACTGAGCACCCAGCACCCTGAGCACTGAGCACCCGGAGGACTGAGCACCCAGCACACTGAGCACTGAGCACCGATCACCCTGAGCACTGAGCACCCAGCACGTCGAGCACTGAGCACCCAGCACCCTGAGTACTGAGCACCCAGCACCCCGAGTACTGAGCACCCAGCACCCTGAGTACTGAGCACCCAGCACCCCGAGCACTGAGCACCCAGCACCCTGAGTACTGAGCACCCTGAGTACTGAGCACTGAGCACCGAGCACCCTGAGAACTGAGCACGCTGAGGACTGAGCACCCAGCACCCTGAGCACTGAGCACCCAGCACCCTGAGTACTGAGCACTGATCACCCTGAGGACTGAGCACCCAGCACCCCGAGCACTGAGCACCCAGCACCCTGAGTACTGAGCACCCTGCACCCTGAGCACTGAGCACCGATCACCCTGAGTACTGAACACCCAGAACCCTGAGCACTGAGCACTGAGCACCCAGCACCCTGAGTACTGAGCACTGAGCACCCAGCACCCCGAGCACTGAGCACCCAGCACCCTGAGCACCCAGGACCCTGAGCACTGAGCACCCTGAGCACTGAGCACCCTGAGCACTGAGCACTGAGCACCCAGCACCCTGAGTACTGAGCACCCAACACTCTGAGCACTGAGCACCCAGCACCCTGAGCACTGAGCACGCAGCACCCCGAGCACTGAGCACCCAGCACCCTGAGTACTGAGCACAGAGCACCCTGAGCACTGAGAACCCAGCACCCTGAGTACTGAGCACCCAGCACGCTGAGTACTGAGCACTCAGCACCCTGAGTACTGAGCACCGAGCACCCCGAGCACTGAGCACCCAGCACCCTGAGCACTGAGCACCCGGAGGACTGAGCACCCAGCACACTGAGCACTGAGCACCGATCACCCTGAGCACTGAGCACCCAGCACCCCGAGCACTGAGCACCGAGCACCCTGAGTACTGAGCACCCAGCACCCCGAGTACTGAGCACCCAGCACCCTGAGTACTGAGCAGCCAGCACCCCGAGCACTGAGCACCCAGCACCCTGAGTACTGAGCACCCTGAGTACTGAGCACTGAGCACCGAGCACCCTGAGAACTGAGCACGCTGAGGACTGAGCACCCAGCACCCTGAGCACTGAGCACCCAGCACCCTGAGTACTGAGCACTGATCACCCTGAGCACTGAGCACCCAGCACCCCGAGCACTGAGCACCCAGCACCCTGAGTACTGAGCACCCAGCACCCTGAGCACTGAGCACCGAGCACCCTGAGTACTGAGCACCCAGCACCCTGATCACTGAGCACGGAGCACCCCGAGGACTGAGTACCCAGCACCCTGAGCACTGAGCACCCAGCACCTTGAGTACAGAGCACCGAGCGCCCCGAGCACTGAGCACCCAGCACCCTGAGTACTGAGCACCCAGCACCCTGAGCACTGAGCACCCAGCACCCTGAGCACTGAGCACGCAGCACCCCGAGCACTGAGCACCCAGCACCCTGAGTACTGAGCACAGAGCACCCTGAGCACTGAGAACCCAGCACCCTGAGTACTGAGCACCCAGCACCCTGAGTACTGAGCACTCAGCACCCTGAGTACTGAGCACCGAGCACCCCGAGCACTGAGCACCCAGCACCCTGAGCACTGAGCACCCGGAGGACTGAGCACCCAGCACACTGAGCACTGAGCACCGATCACCCTGAGCACTGAGCACCCAGCACCTCGAGCACTGAGCACCCAGCACCCTGAGTACTGAGCACCCAGCACTCCGAGTACTGAGCACCCAGCACCCCGAGCACTGAGCACCCAGCACCCTGAGTACTGAGCACCCTGAGGACTGAGCACTGAGCACCGAGCACCCTGAGAACTGAGCACGCTGAGGACTGAGCACCCAGCACCCTGAGCACTGAGCACCCAGCACCCTGAGTACTGAGCACTGATCACCCTGAGCACTGAGCACCCAGCACCCCGAGCACTGAGCACCCAGCACCCTGAGTACTGAGCACCCTGCAGCCTGAGCACTGAACACCCAGCACCCTGAGCACTGAGCACTGAGCACCCAGCACCCTGAGCACTGAGCACTGAGCACCCAGCACCCCGAGCACTGAGCACCCAGCACCCTGAGCACCCAGCACCCTGAGCACTGAGCACCCTGAGCACTGAGCACCCTGAGCACTGAGCACTGAGCACCCAGCACCCTGAGTACTGAGCACCCAACAATCTGAGCACTGAGCACCCAGCACGCTGAGTACTGAGCACTGAGCACACAGCACCCTGAGTACTGAGCACCCAGCACCCCGAGCACTGAGCACCCAGCGCCCCGAGCACTGAGCACCCAGCACCCCGAGCACTGAGCACTGAGCACACTGAGCACTGAGCACCCAGCACCCCGAGTACTGAGCACTGAGCACCCTGAGTACTGAGCACCCAGCACCCCGAGTACTGAGCACTGAGCACCCTGAGTCCTGAGCTCCCAGCACCCTGAGCACTGAGCACCCAGCACCCTGAGTACTGAGCAGCCAGCACCCTGAGTACTGAGCAGCCAGCACCCTGAGTACTGAGTACCCAGCACCCTGAGCACTGAGCACCCAGCACCCTGAGTACTGAGCAGCCAGCACCCTGAGTACTGAGTACCCAGCACCCTGAGTACTGAGCAACCAGCACCCTGAGCACTGAGCACTGAGCACCCAGCTCCCTGAGCACTGAGCACCCAGCACCCTGAGCACTGAGGACGCAGCACCCCGAGCACTGAGCACCCAGCACCCTGAGTACTGAGCACAGAGCACCCTGAGCACTGAGCACCCAGCACCCTGAGTACTGAGCACCCAGCACCCCGAGCACTGAACACCCAGCACCCTGAGTACTGAGCACCCTGAGTACTGAGCACTGAGCACCGATCACCCTGAGTACTGAGCACCCTGAGGACTGAGCACCCAGCACACTGAGCACTGAGCACCCAGCACCCTGAGTACTGAGCACTGATCACCCTGAGCACTGAGCACCCAGCACCCCGAGCACTGAGCACCCAGCACCCTGAGTACTGAGCACCCAGCACCCTGAGCACTGAGCACCGAGCACCCTGAGTACTGAACACCGAGCACCCTGAGCACTGAGCACTGAGCACCCAGCACCCTGAGCACTGAGCACTGAGCACCCAGCACCCCGAGCACTGAGCACCCAGCACCCTAAGCACCCAGCACCCTGAGCACTGAGCACCCTGAGCACTGAGCACACTGAGCACTGAGCACCCAGCACCCTGAGCACTGAGCACGCAGCACCTTGAGTACTGAGCACCGAGCACCTCGAGCACTAAGCACCCAGCACCCTGAGTACTGAGCACCCAGCACCCTGAGCACTGAGCACCCAGCACCCTGAGCACTGAGCACCCAGCACCCCGAGCACGGAGCGCCCAGCACCATGAATACTGAGCACCCAACACCCAGAGTACTGAGCACCCAGCACCCTGAGCACTGAGCACCCAGCTCCCTGAGTACTGAGCACCCAGCACCCTGAGTACTGAACACCCAGCACCCCGAGTACTGAGCACCCATCACCCCGAACACTGAGCACCCAGCGCCCCGAGCACTGAGCACCCAGCACCCCGAGCACTGAGCACTGAGCACCCTGAGCACTGAGCACCCAGCAGCCCGAGTACTGAGCACTGAGCAGCCTGAGTACTGAGCACCAAGCACCCCGAGTACTGAGCACTGAGCACCCTGAGTACTGAGCACCCAGCACCCTGAGCACTGAGCACCCAGCACCCTGAGTACTGAGCACTGAGAACCCTGAGTACTGAGCACAGAGCACCCTGAGTACTGAGCACCCAGCACCCTGATCACTGAGCACGGAGCACCCCGAGGACTGAGTACCCAGCACCCTGAGCACTGAGCACCCAGCACCTTGAGTACTGAGCACCGAGCGCCCCGAGCACTGAGCACCCAGCACCCTGAGTACTGAGCACCCAGCACCCTGAGCACTGAGCACCCAGCACCCTGAGCACTGAGCACGCAGCACACTGAGCACTGAGCACCCAGCACCCTGATTACTGAGCACAGAGCACCCTGAGCACTGAGAACCCAGCACCCTGAGTACTGAACACCCAGCACCCTGAGTACTGAGCAACCAGCACCCTGAGCTCTGAGCACTGAGCACCCAGCACCCTGAGCACTGAGCACTGAGCACCCAGCACCACAGCCCTGAGAACCCAGCACACCGAGCACTGAGCACCCAGCACCCTGAGCACTGAGCACCCAGCACCCTGAACACTGAGCACCCAGCACCCTGAGTACTGAGCACCCAGCACCCTGAGTACTGAGCACCCAGCACCCTGAGTACTGAGCACTCATCACCCTGAGTACTGAGCACCGAGGACCCCGAGCACTGAGCACCCAGAACCCTGAGCACTGAGCACCCGGAGGACTGAGCACCCAGCACCCTGAGCACTGAGCACCAATCACCCTGAGCACTGAGCACCCAGCACCCCGAGCACTGAGCACCCAGCACCCTGAGTACTGAGCACCCAGCACCCTGAGTACTGAGCACCCAGCACCCTGAGTACTGAGCACCCAGCACCCCGAGCACTGAGCACCCAGCACCCTGAGTACTGAGCACCCTGAGTACTGAGCACTGAGCACCGAGCACCCTGAGAACTGAGCAGCCTGAGGACTGAGCTCCCAGCACCCTGAGCACTGAGCACCCAGCACCCTGAGTACTGAGCACTGATCACCCTGAGCACTGAGCACCCAGCACCCCGAGCACTGAGCACCCAGCACCCTGAGTACTGAGCACCCATCACCCTGAGCACTGAGCACCGAGCACCCTGAGTACTGAACACCCAGCACACTGAGCACTGAGCACCCAGCACCCTGAGCACTGAGCACCCAGCACCCCGAGCACTGAGCACCCAGCACCCTGAGCACCCAGCACCCTGAGCACTGAGCACCCTGAGCACTGAGCACCCTGAGCACTGAGCACTGAGCACCCAGCACCCTGAGTACTGAGCACCCAACACTCTGTGCACTGAGCACCCAGCACGCTGAGTACTGAGCACTGAGCACACAGCACCCTGAGTACTGAGCACCCAGCACCCCGAGCACTGAGCACCCAGCGCCCCGAGAACTGAGCACCCAGCACCCCGAGCACTGAGCACTGAGCACACTGAGCACTGAGCACCCAGCACCCCGAGTACTGAGCACTGAGCACCCTGAGTACTGAGCACCCAGCACCCCGAGTACTGAGCACGCAGCACCCTGAGTACTGAGCACCCAGCACCCTGAGCACTGAGAACCGTGAGTACTGAGCACCGAGCACCCTGAGTACTGAGCACCCAGCACCCTGAGCTCTGAGCACGGAGCACCCCGAGGACTGAGCACCCAGCACCCTGAGCACTGAGCACCCAGCACCTTGAGTACTGAGCACCGAGCACCGCGAGCACTGAGCACCCAGCACCCTGAGTACTGAGCACCCAGCACCGTGAGCACTGAGCACCCAGCACCCTGAGCACTGAGCACCCAGCACCCTGAGAACTGAGCACCCAGCACCCTGAGTACTGAGCACCCAGCACCCTGAGTACTGAGCACACAGCACCCTGAGCACTGAGCACTGAGCACCCAGCACCCTGAGCACTGAGCACTGACCAAACAGCACCCCGAGAACTGAGCACCCAGCACCCCGAGCACTGAGCACACAGCGCCCTGAGCACTGAGAACCCAGATCCCTGAGCACTGAGCACCCAGCCCCCTGAGTACTGAGCACCCAGCACCATGAGTACTGAGCACCCAGCACCCTGAGTACTGAGCACTCAGCACCCTGAGTAATGAGCACCGAGAACCCCGAGCACTGAGCGCCCAGCACCCTGAGCACTGAGCACCCTGAGGACTGAGCACCCAGCACCCTGAGCACTGAGCACCCAGCACCCTGAGTACTGAGCACCGATCACCCTGAGCACTGAGCACCCAGCACCCCGAGCACTGAGCACCCAGCACCCTGAGTACTGAGCACCCAGCACCCTGAGCACTGAGCACGCAGCACCCTGAGCACTGAGCACCCTGAGTACTGAGCACCGATCACCCTGAGCACTGAGCACCCAGCACCCTGAGCACTGAGCACCCAGCACCCTGAGCACTGAGCACCCAGCACCCTGAGCACTGAGCACGCAGCACCCCGAGCACTGAGCACCCAGCACCCTGAGTACTGAGCACAGAGCACCCTGAGCACTGAGAACCCAGCACCCTGAGTACTGAGCACCCAGCACCCTGAGTACTGAGCAACCAGCACCCTGAGCACTGAGCACTGAGCACCCAGCACCCTGAGCACTGAGCACACAGCACCCTGAGCACTGAGCACGCAGCACCCCGAGCACTGAGCACCCAGCACCCTGAGTACTGAGCACAGAGCACCCTGAACACTGAGCACCCAGCACCCTGAGTACTGAGCACCCAGCACCCTGAGTACTGAGCAACCAGCACCCTGAGCACTGAGCACTGAGCACCCAGCACCCTGAGCACTGAGCACTGAGCACCCAGCACCACAGCCCTGAGCACCCAGCACCCCGAGCACTGAGCACCCAGCACCCTGAGCACTGAGCACCCAGCACCCTGAACACTGAGCACCCAGCACCCTGAGAATTGAGCAACCAGCACCCTGAGTACTGAGCACCCAGCACCCTGAGTACTGAGCACTCAGCACCCTGAGTACTGAGCACCGAGCACCCCGAGCACTGAGCACCCAGCACCCTGAGCACTGAGCACCGATCACCCTGAGCACTGAGCACCCAGCACCCCGAGCACTGAGCACCCAGCACCCTGAGTACTGAGCACCCAGCACCCCGAGTACTGAGCACCCAGCACCCTGAGTACTGAGCACCCAGCAACTTGAGTACTGAGCACACAGCACCCTGAGTACTGAGCACCGAGCACCCCGAGCACTGAGCACCCAGCACCCTGAGCACTGAGCACCCGGAGGACTGAGCACCCAGCACCCTGAGCACTGAGCACCGATCACCCTGAGCACTGAGCACCCAGCACACCGAGCACTGAGCACCCAGCACCCTGAGTACTGAGCACCCAGCACCCCGAGTACTGAGCACCCAGCACCCTGAGTACTGAGCACCCAGCACCCCGAGCACTGAGCACCCAGCACCCTGAGTACTGAGCACCCTGAGTACTGAGCACTGAGCACTGAGCACCGAGCACCCTGAGTACTGAGCACCCTGAGGACTGAGCACCCAGCACCCTGAGCACTGAGCACCCAGCACCCTGAGTACTGAGCACTGATCACCCTGAGCACTGAGCACCCAGCACCCCGAGCACTGAGCACCCAGCACCCTGAGTACTGAGCACCCAGCACCCTGAGCACTGAGCACCGAGCACCCTGAGTACTGAACACCCAGGACCCTGAGCACTGAGCACCCAGCACCCTGAGCACTGAGCACTGAGCACCCAGCACCCCGAGCACTGAGCACCCAGCACCCTTAGCACCCAGCACCCTGAGCACTGAGCACCCAGCACCCTGAGCACTGAGCACTGAGCACCCTGAGTACTGAGCACCCAGCACCCTGAGCACTGAGCACCCAGCACCCTGAGTACTGAGCACTGAGAACCCTGAGTACTGAGCACCGAGCACCCTGAGTACTGAGCACCCAGCACCCTGATCACTGAGCACGGAGCACCCCGAGGACTGAGTACCCAGCACCCTGAGCACTGAGCACCCAGCACCTTGAGTACTGAGCACCGAGCGCCCCGAGCACTGAGCACCCAGCACCCTGAGTACTGAGCACCCAGCATCCTGAGTACTGAGCACTCAGCACCCTGAGTACTGAACACCGAGCACCCTGAGCACTGAGCACCCAGCACCCTGAGTACTGAGGACCCAGCACCCTGAGTACTGAGCACCCAGCATCCTGAGTACTGAGCACACAGCACCCTGAGTACTGAGCACCGAGCACCCCGAGCACTGAGCACCCAGCACCCTGAGCACTGAGCACCCTGAGGACTGAGCACCCAGCACCCTGAGCACTGAGCACCGATCACCCTGAGCACTGAGCACCCAGCACCCCGAGCACTGAGCACTGAGCACCCTGAGCACTGAGCACTGAGCACCCAGCACCCTGAGCACTGAGCACTGAGCACCCACCAACCTGAGCACTGAGCACAAAGCACCCCGAGAACTGAGCACCCAGCACCCTGAGCACCCAGCACCCTGAGCACTGAGCACCCTGAGCACTGTGCACTGAGCACCCAGCACACTGAGTACTGAGCACCCAACACTCTGAGCACTGAGCAACCAGCACTCTGAATACTGAGCACTGAGCACCGAGCACCCTGAGTACTGAACACCCAGGACCCCGAGCACTGAGCACAGAGCACCCTGAGTACTGAGCACTGAGCACCCTGAGGACCGAGCACCCAGCACCCTGAGTACTGAGCACCCAGCACCCTGAGCACTGAGCACCCTGAGTACTGAGCACCCAGCACCCTGAGCACTGAGCACCCAGCACCCCGAGCACTGAGCACCCAGCACCCAGAGCACTGAGCACTGAGCACCCTGAGTACTGAGCACTGAGCACCCTGAGCACTGAGCACCCAGCACCCTGAGTACTGAGCACCCAGCACCCTGAGCACTGAGGACCGAGCACCCTGAGTACTAAGCACCCAGCACACTGAGCACTGAGCACCCAGCACCCTGAGTACTGAGCACCCATCACCCTGAGCACTGAGGACCGAGCACCCTTTGTACTAAGCACCCAGCACCCTGAGTACTGAGCACCCAGCACCCTGAGCACTGAGCACCCAGCACGCTGAGTACTGAGCACTGAGCACTCTGAGTACTGAGCACCGAGCACCCTGAGTACTGAGCACCCAGCACTCTGAGCACTGAGCACCGAGCACCCTGAGCACTGAGCACCCAGCACCCCGAGCACTGAGCACCCAGCACCCCGAGCACTGAGCACCCAGCACCCCGAGCACTGAGCACTGAGCACCCTAAGTACTGAGCTCTGAGCACCCTGAGTACTAAACACCCAGCACCCTGAATACTGAGCACCCAGCAGGCTGTGTACTGAGCACCCAGCACCCTGAGTACTGAGCAACCAGCACCCTGAGTACTGAGCAACCAGCGTACTGAGCACCGAGCACCCCGAGCACTGAGCACCCAGCACCCTGAGTACTGAGCACCCAGCACCCCGAGAACTGAGCACGCAGCAACCTGAGTACTGAGCACCCAGCACCCCGAGCACTGCGCACCCAGCACCCTGAGTACTGAGCACCGAGCACCCTGAGTACTGAGCAGCCACCACCCTGAGTACTGAGCACCCAGCGTACTGAGCACCGAGCACCCAGCACCCTGAGTACTGAGCACCCAGCACCCTGATCACTGAGCACCCAGCACCCTGAGTACTGAGCACCGAGCAACCCGAGTACTGAGCACCCAGCACCCCAAGCACTGAGCATCCTGAGTACTGAGCACCCAGCACCCCAAGCACTGAGCACCCTGAGTACTGAGCACCCAGCACCCCAAGCACTGAGCATCCTGAGTACTGAGCACCCACCACCCTGAGTAATGAGCACCCAGCACGCCGAGCACTGAGCACCCAGCACCCTGACTACTGAGCACCGAGCACCCTGTGTACTGAGCAGCCAGCACCCTGAGTACTGAGCACCCAGCGTACTGAGCACCGAGCACACAGCACCCTGAGTACTGAGCACCCAGCACCCTGAGCACTGAGCACCCAGCACCCTCAGTACTGAGCACCGAGCAACCCGAGTACTGAGCACCCAGCACCCCGAGCACTGAGCACCCAGCACCCCGAGCACTGAGCACCCAGCACCCCGAGCACTGAGCACCCAGCACCCCGAGCACTGAGCACATAGCACCCCGAGCACTGAGCACCCAGCACCCCGAGCACCGAGCACCCTGAGTACTAAGCACCGAGCAACCTGAGCATTGAACACCCAGCACCCTGAGCACTGAGCACTCAGCACCCTGAGTACTGAGCACGCAGCACCCTGAGCACTGAGCACCGAGCACCCTGAGCACTGAGCACCCAGCACCTTGAGGACTGAGCACCCAGCACCCCGAGCACTGAGTACCCAGCACCCTGAGGACTGAGCACCCAGCACCCCGAGCACTGAGTACCCAGCACCCTGAGCACTGAGTACCCAGCACCCTGAGCACTGAGCACCCAGCACCCTGAGCACTGAGCACCCAGCACCCCGAGCACTGAGCACCCAGCACCCTGAGCACTGAGCACCCTGAGTACTGAGCACTGAGCACCCTGAGTACTGAGCACCCAGCACCCTGAGCACTGAGCACCCAGCACCCTGAGTACTGAGCACCCAGCACCCTGAGCACTGAGCACCCAGCACCCTGAGTACTGAGCACTGAGCACCCAGCACCCTGAGTACTGAGCACTGTGCACCCAGCACCCCGCGCACTGAGCACCCAGCACCCTGAGCACTGAGCACCCAGCACCCGAGTACTGATCACCCAGCACCCTGAGTACTGAGCACCCAGCACCCTGAGTACTGAGCACCCAGCACCCCGAGTACTGAGCACCCAGCACCCTGAGCACTGAGCACCCAGCACCCTGAGCACTGAGCACCCAACACCCCGAGCACTGCGCACCCAGCACCCTGAGTACTGAGCACCCAGCACCCTGAGGACTGAGCACCCAGCACCCTGAGCACTGAGCACCCAGCACCCCGAGCACTAAGCACCCAGCACCCCGAGCACTGAGCACCCAGCACCCTGAGTACTGAGCACCCAGCACCCTGAGTACTGAGCACCCAGCACCCTGAGCATTGAGCACCCAGCACCCTGAGTTCTGAGCACCCAACACCCCAAGCACTAAGCACACTGAGTACTGAGCACCCACCACCCTGAGTAATGAGCACCCAGCACCCCGAGCACTGAGCACCCAGCACCCTTAGTACTGAGCACCGAGCACCCTGAGTACTGAGCAGCCAGCACCCTGAGAACTGAGCACCCAGCGTACTGAGCACCGAGCACCCAGCACCCTGAGTACTGAGCACCCAGCACCCCGAGCACTGAGCACCCAGCACCCCGAGCACTGAGCACACAGCACCCCGAGCAACGAGAACCCTGAGTACTAAACACCGAGCACCTGAGCACTGAGCACTCAGCACCCTGAGCACTGAGGACCCAGCACCCTGAGCACCGAGCACCCAGCACCCTGAGTACTGAGCAGGCAGCACACCGAGTACTGAGCACCCAGCACCCCGAGCACTGAGCACACAGCACCCCGAGCACTGAGTACCCAGCACCCCGAGCACTGAGTACCCAGCACCCTGAGCACTGAACACACAGCACCCTGAGTACTGAGCACCCCGAGCACGGAGCACACAGCACCCTGAGTACTGAGCACCCAGCACCCCGAGTACTGAGCACCCAGCAACCTGACCTCCGAGCAGCCAGCACCCTGAGCACTGAGCACCCAGCACCCTGAGCACTGAGCACCCAGCACCCTGAGTACTGAGCACCCAGCACCCTGAGCACTGAGCACCCAGCACCCTGAGTAGTGAGCACCCAACGTACTGAGCACCGAGCAACCCGAGCACTGAGCACCCAGCACCCTGAGTACTGAGCACCCTGAGTACTGAGCACCGATCACCCTGGGCACTGAGCTCCCAGCACCCTGAGTACTGAGCACCCAGCACCCTGAGCACTGAGCACCCAGCACCCTGAGTACTGAGCACCCAGCACCCTGAGCACTGAGCACCCAGCACCCTGAGTACAGAGCACCCAGCACCCTGAGCACTGAGCACCCAGCACCCTGAGTACTGAGCACCCAGCACCCTGAGAACTGAGCACCCAGCACCCTGAGTAATGAGCACCCAGCACCCCGAGCACTGAGCACCCAGCACCCCGAGAATGAGCACCCAGCACCCCGAGTACTGAGCACCGAGCACCCTGAGCACTGAGCACCCAGCACCCTGAGTACTGAGCACCCAGCACCCCGAGCACTGAGCACCCAGCACCCTTAGTACTGAGCACCCTGAGTACTGAGCACCGATCACGCTGAGCACTGAGCACCCAGCACCCTGAGCACTGAGCACCCAGCACCCTGAGTACTGAGCACCCAGCACCCCGAGCACTGAGCACCCAGCACCCTTAGTACTGAGCACCCTGTGTACTGAGCACCGATCTCCCCGAGTACTGAGCACCGAGCAACCTGAGCACTGAGTACCCAGCACCCTGAGCACTGAGCACCCAGCACCCTGAGTACTGAGCACCCAGCACCCTGAGTACTGAGCACCCAGCACCCTGAGCACTGAGCACCGAGCAGCCTGAGTACTGAGCACCCACCACTCTGAGCAGTGAGCACACAGCACCCTGAGTCCTGAGCACCCAGCACCCTGAGTACTGAACACCCAGAACCCTGAGCACTGAGCACTGAGCACCCTGAGCACTGAGCACCCAGCACCCGGAGTACTGAGCACCCAGCACCCTGAGTACTAAGCACCGAGCACCCTGAGTACTGAGCACCCAGCACCCTGAGCACTGAACATACAGCACCCTGAGTACTGAGCACCTCGAGCACTGAGCACCCAGCACCCTGAGTACTGAGCACCCAGCACCCTGAGCACTGAGCACCCAGCATCCCGAGCACTGAGCACCCAGCACCCCGAGCACTGAGCACCTAGCACCCTGAGCACTGAGCACCCAGCACCCTGAGTACTGAACACCCAGCACCCTGAGCACTGAGTACCCAGCACCCTGAGCACTGAGCATCCAGCACCCTGAGCACTGAGCACCCAGCACCCAGCACCCTGAGCACTGAGCACCCAGCACCCTGAGTACTGAGCACTGGGCACCCAGCACCCCGAGCACTGAGCACCCAGCACCCTGAGTACTGAGCACTGAGCACCCAGCACCCCGAGCACTGAGCACCCAGCACCCTGAGCACTGAGCACCCAGCACCCGAGTACTGAGCACCCAGCACCCTGAGTACTGAGCACCCAGCACCCTGAGTCCTGAGCACCCAGCACCCTGAGCACTGAGCACACAGCACCATGAGCACTGAGCACCCAGCACCCTGAGCACTGAGCACTGAGCACCCAGCACCCCCAGCACAGAGCACCCAGCACCCGAGTACTGAGCACCCAGCACCCTGAGTACTGAGCACCCAGCACCCTGAGTACTGAGCACCCAGCACCCCGAGTACTGAGCACCCAGCACCCTGAGTACTGAGCACCCAGCACCCCGAGCACTGAGCACACAGCACCCTGAGTACTGAGCACCCAGCACCCTGAGTACTGAGCACCCAGCACCCCGATTACTGAGCACCCAGCACCCTGAGCACTGAGCACCCAGCACCCCGAGCTCTGAGCACCCAGCAACCTGAGTACTGAGCACCCACCACCCTGAGCACTGAGCACCCAGCACCCTGAGCACTGAGCACCCAGCACCCTGAGTATTGAGCACCCAAAGTACTGAGCACCGAGCACCCCGAGCACTGAGCACCCAGCACCCTGAGCACTGAGCACCCAGCACCCTGAGTAGTGAGCACCCAACGTACTGAGCACCGAGCAACCCGAGCACTGAGCACCCAGCACCCTGAGTACTGAGCACCGATCACCCCGAGCACTGAGCACCCAGCACCCTGAGTACTGAGCACTCAGCACCCTGAGTACTGAGCACCGAGCACCCCGAGCACTGAGCACCCAGCACCCTGAGCACTGAGCACCCTGAGGACTGAGCACCCAGCACCCTGAGTACTGAGCACAGATCACCCTGAGCACTGAGCACCCAGAACCCCGAGCACTGAGCACCCAGCACCCTGAGTACTGAGCACCCAGCACCCCGAGCACTGAGCACCCAGCACCCTGAGTACTGAGCACCCTGAGTACTGAGCACGGATCACCCTGAGCACTGAGCTCCCAGCACCCTGAGTATTGAGCACCCAGCACCCTGAGCACTGAGCACCCAGCACCCCGAGCACTGAGCACCCAGCACCCCGAGCACTGAGCACCCAGCACACTGAGTACTGAGCACCCAGCACCCTGAGCACTGAGCACCCAGCACCCCGAGCACTGAGCACCCAGTACCCTGAGTACTGAGCACCCAGCACCCTGAGCACTGAGCACCCAGCACCCTGAGTACTGAGCACCCAGCACCCTGAGCAATGACTACCCAGCACCCTGAGCACTGAGCACCCAGCACCCTGAGCACTGAGCACACAGCACCCTGAGCACTGAGCACCCAGCACCCTGAGTACTGAGCACTGAGCACCCAGCACCCCAAGCACTGAGCACCCAGCACCCTGAGTACTGAGCACTGAGCACCCAGCACCCCGAGCACTGAGCACCCAGCACCCTGAGCACTGAGCACCCAGCACCCTGAGTAATGAGCACCCAGCACCCGGAGCACTGAGCACCCAGCACCCTGAGTACTGAGCAGGGAGCACCCCGAGCACTGAGCACCCAGCACCCTGAGTACTGAGCACTGAGCGCCCCGAGTACTGAGCACCCAGCACCCCGAGCACTGAGCACCCAGCACCCTGAGTACTGAGAACAGATCCCCCTGAGTACTGAGCACCCAGCACCCCGAGCACTGAGCACCCAGCACCCTGAGCACTGAGCACCCAGCACCCTGAGCACTGAGCACCCAGCATCCTGAGTAGTGAGCACCCAACGTACTGAGCACCGAGCACGCCGAACACCCCGAGCACTGAGCACCCAGCACCCTGAGTACTGAGCACCGAGCACCCCGAGCACTGAGCACCCAGCACCCAGGGTACTGAGCTCCGAGCACCCCGAGCACTGAGCACCCAGCGCCCCGAGGACCGAGCACCCTGAGCACTGAGCAGCCAGCACCCTGAGTACTGAGCACCCAGCACCCTGAGCAATGAGCACCCTGAGTACAGAGCACCCAACTCCTTGAGCACTGAGCACCCAGGACCCTGAGTACTAAGCACCGAGCACCCTGAGTACTGAGCACCCAGCACCCTGAGCACTGAACACACAGCACCCTGAGTACTGAGCACCTCGAGCACTGAGCACCCAGCACCGCTAGCACTGAGCACCCAGCACCCCGAGCACTGAGCACCCAGCACACTGAGTACTGAGCACCCAGCACCCTGAGTACTGAGCACCCAGCACCCTGAGCACTGAGTACCCAGCACCCTGAGCACTGAGCACCCAGCACCCTGAGCACTGAGAACACAGCACCCTGAGCACTGAGCACCCAGCACCCAGAGCACTGAGCACTGAGCACCCAGCACCCCGAGCACAGAGCACCCAGCACCCGAGTACTGAGCACCCAGCACCCTGAGTACTGAGCACCCAGCACCCTGAGTACTGAGCACCCAGCACCCCGAGTACTGAGCACCCATCACCCTGAGTACTGAGCACCCAGCACCCCGAGCACTGAGCACCCAGCACCCTGAGTACTGAGCACCCAGCACCCTGAGTACTGAGCACCCAGCACCCCGAGTACTGAGCACCCAGCACCCTGAGCACTGAGCACCCAGCACCCCGAGCACTGAGCACCCAGCAACCTGAGTACTGAGCACCCACCACCCTGAGCACTGAGTACCCAGCACCCTGAGCACTGAGCACCCAGCACCCTGAGCACTGTGCACCCAGCACCCTGAGTAGTGAGCACCCAAAGTACTGAGCACCGAGCACCCCGAGCACTGAGCACACAGCACCCTGAGCACTGAGCACCCAGCACCCTGAGTAGTGAGCACCCAACGTACTGAGCACCGAGCACCCCGAGCACTGAGCACCCAGCACCCTGAGTACTGAGCACCGATCACCCCGAGCACTGAGCACCCAGCACCCTGAGTACTGAGCTCCGAGCACCCCGAGCACTGAGCACCCAGCGCCCCGAGCTCTGAGCACCCACCACCCTGAGCACTGAGCACCCAGCACCCTGAGTACTGAGCACCCAGCACCCTGAGCACTGAGCACCCAGCACCCGGAGCACTGAGCACCCAGCACCCTGAGCACTGTTCACCCAGCACCCTGAGCACTGAGCACCCAGCACCCTGAGTACTGAGCACCCAGGACCCTGAGTACTGAGCACTCAGCACCCTGAGTACTGAGCACCGAGCACCCCGAGCACTGAGCACCCAGCACCCTGAGAACTGAGCACCCTGAGTACTGAGCACCCAGCACCCTGAGCACTGTGCATCCAGCAACCTGAGTACTGAGCACCGATCACCCTGAACACTGAGCACCCAGAACCCCGAGCACTGAGCACCCAGCACCCTGAGTACTGAGCACCCAGCACCCCGAGCACTGAGCACCCAGCACCCTGAGTACTGAGCACCCTGAGTACTGAGCACCGATCACCCTGAGCACTGAGCTCCCAGCACCCTGAGTACTGAGCACCCAGCACCCTGAGCACTGAGCACCCAGCACCCCGAGCACTGAGAACCCAGCACCCCGAGCACTGAGCACCCAGCACCCTGAGGACTGAGCACCCAGCAACCTGAGCACTGAGCACCCAGCACCCCGAGCACTGAGCACCCAGCACCCTGAGTACTGAGCACCCAGCACCCTGAGCACTGAGCACCCAGCACCCTGAGTACTGAGCACCCAGCACCCTGAGCAATGAGTATCCAGCACCCTGAGCACTGAGCACCCAGCACCCTGAGCACTGAGCACACAGCACCCTGAGCACTGAGCACCCAGCACCCTGAGTACTGAGCACTGAGCACCCAGCACCCCAAGCACTGAGCACCCAGCACCCTGAGTACTGAGCACTGAGCACCCAGCACCCCGAGCACTGAGCACCCAGCACCCTGTGCAATGAGAACCCAGCACCCTGAGTACTGAACACCCAGCACCCGGAGCACTGAGCACCCAGCACCCTGAGTACTGAGCAGGGAGCACCCCGAGCACTGAGCACCCAGCACCCTGAGTACTGAGCACTGAGCACCCCGAGTACTGAGCACCCAGCACCCCGAGCACTGAGCACCCAGCACCCTGAGTACTGAGAACAGATCACCCTGAGTACTGAGCACCCAGCACCCTGAGTACTGAGCCCCCAGCACCCTGAGTACTGAGCACCCAGTACCCCGAGCACTGAGCACCCAGCACCCCGAGTATGAGCACCCAGCACCCTGAGTACTGAGAACCGAGCACCCTGAGTACTGAGCACCCAGCACCCTGAGTACTGAGCCCCAGCACCCTGAGTACTGAGCACCCAGCACCCTGAGCACTGAGCACCCTGAGTACTGAGCACCCAGCACCCCGAGCACTGAGCACCCTGAGTACTGAGCACTAAGCACCCAGAGCACTGGGCACCCAGCACCCCGAGCACGGAGCACCCAGGACCCCGAGCACTGAGTACTGAGCACCTAGCACCCTGAGTACTGAGCACTGAGCTCCCCGAGCACTGAGCACCCTGAGTACTGAGCACCCAGCACCCTGAGTACTGAGCCCCAGCACCCTGAGAACTGAGCACCCAGCAACCCGAGCACTGAGCACCCAGCACCCCGAGAATGAGCACCCAGCACCCTGAGTACTGAGAACCCAGCACCCTGAGTACTGAGCACCCAGCACCCCGAGCACTGAGCACCCTGAGTACTGAGCACCCAGCACCCTGAGTACTGAGCACTAAGCACCCAGAGCACTGGGCACCCAGCACCTCGAGCACGGAGCACCCAGGACCCCGAGCACTGAGAACTGAGCACCTAGCACCCTGAGTACTGAGCACTGAGCTCCCCGAGCACTGAGCACCCTGAGTACTGAGCACCCAGCACCCTGAGTACTGAGCACTGAGCACCCAGCACCCCGAGCACTGAGCACACGGCACCCTGTGTACTGAGCACTGAGCACCCTGAGTACTAAGCACCCAGCACCCTGAGTACTGAGCACCCAGGACCCTGAGCACTGAGCACTGAGCACCCCGAGCACTGAGCACCCAGCACCCTGAGCACTCAGCCCCCAGCACCCCGAGCACTGAGCACCCAGCATCCTGAGCACTGAGTACTGCGCACCCAGCACCCTGAGCACTGAGCACCCAGCACCCTGAGCACTGAGCACCCAGCACCCTGAATACTGAGAACCCAGCACCCCAAGCACTGAGCCCTGAGCACCGTGAGTACTGAGCACCCAGCACGCTGAGCACTGAGCACCCAACACCCCGAGTACTGAGCACCCAGCACCCTGAGTACTGAGCACCCAGCACCCTGAGTACTGAGCACCCAGCACCCCGAGCACTGAGCACCCAGCACCCTGAGCACTGAGAACCCAGCACCCTGAGAACTGAGCATCAAGCACCCTGAGCACTGAGCACCCAGCACCCTGAGCACTGAGCACCCAGCACCCTGAGCACTGAGCACCCAGCACCCTGAGTACTGAGCACCCAACGTACTGAGCACTGAGCACCCCGAGCACTGAGCACCCAGCACCCTGAGCACTGAGCACCCAGCACCTTGAGTACTGAGCACCGAGCACCCCGAGCACTTAACACCCAGCACCCTGAGTACTGAGCACCCAGCACCCTGAGCACTGAGCACCCAGCACCCTGAGCACTGAGCACCCAGCACCCCGAGCACTGATCACCCAGCACCCTGAGTACTGAGCACCAAGCACCCTGAGCACTGAGCACCCAGCACCCTGAGTACTGAGCACCCAGCACCCTGAGTACTGAGCAACCAGCACCCTGAGCACTGAGCACCCAGCACCCTGAGCACTGAGCACTGAGCACCCAGCACCCTGAGCACTGAGCACCCAGCACCCTGAGTACTGAGCACCGATCACCCTGAGGACTGAGCACCCAGCACCCTGAGCACTGAGCACCCAGGACACTGAGTACTGAGCACTGATCACCCTGAGCACTGAGCACCCAGCACCCCGAGCACTGAGCACCCAGCACCCTGAGTACTGAGCACCCTGAGTACTGAGCACCGATCACCCTGAGCACTGAGCTCCCAGCAACCTGAGTACTGAGCACCCAGCACCCTGAGCACTGAGCACCCAGCACCCTGAGTACTGAGCACCCAGCACCCTGAGCACTGAGCACCCAGCACCCTGAGTACTGAGCACCCAGCACCCTGAGCACTGAGCACCCAGCACCCTGAGTACTGAGCACCGAGCACCCCGAGCACTGAGCACCCAGCACCCTGAGGACAGAGCACCCTGAGGACTGAGCACCCAGCACCCTGAGTACTGAGCACCCAGCACCCTGAGTACTGAGCAACGATCACCCTGAGCACTGAGCATCCAAGACCCCGAGCACTGAGCACCCAGCACCCTGAGTACTGAGCACCCAGCACCCCGAGCACTGAGCACCCAGCACCCTTAGTACTGAGCACCCTGAGTACTGAGCACCGATCACCCTGAGCACTGAGCTCCCAGCACCCTGAGTACTGAGCACCCAGCACCCTGAGCACTGAGCACCCAGCACCCTGAGTACTGAGCACCCAGCACCCTGAGCACTGAGCACCCAGCACCCTGAGTACTGAGCACCCAGCACCCTGAGCACTGAGCACCCAGCACCCTGAGTAATGAGCACCCAGCACCCCGAGCACTGAGCACCCAGCACCCCGAGAATGAGCACCCAGCACCCCGAGTACTGAGCACCGAGCACCCTGAGCACTGAGTACCCAGCACCCTGAGCACTGAGCACCCAGCACCCTGAGTACTGAGCACCCAGCACCCTGAGTACTGAGCACCCAGCACCCTGAGCACTGAGCACCGAGCACTCTGAGTACTGAGCACCCACCACTCTGAGCACTGAGCACCCAGCACCCTGAGTACTGAGCACCCAGCACCCTGAGTACTGAACACCCAGAACTCTGAGCACTGAGCACTGAGCACCCAGCACCCTGAGTACTGAGCACCCAGCACACTGAGCACTGGGCACCCAGCACCCCGAGCACTGAGCACCCAGCAACCTGAGCACTGAGCACCCAGCACCCTGAGTACTGAGCACCCTGAGTACTGAGCACCGATCACCCTGAGCACTGAGCTCCCAGCACCCTGAGTACTGAGCACCCTGAGTACTGAGCACCGATCACCCTGAGCACTGAGCTCCCAGCCCCCTGAGTACTGAGCACCCAGCACCCTGAGTACTGAGCACCCAGCACCCCGAGCACTGAGCACCCAGCAACCAGAGCACTGAGCACCCAGCACCCTGAGTACTGAGTACCCAGCACCCTGAGCACTGAGCACCCAGCACTCCGAGCACTGAGCACCCAGCACCCTGAGTACTGAGCTGCCAGCACCCTGAGCACTGAGCCCCCAGCACCCTGAGCACTGAGCACCCAGCACCCTGAGCACTGAGCACCCAGAACCCTGAGCAGTGAGCACACAGCACCCTGAGCACTGATCACCCAGCACCCTGAGTACTGAGCACCAAGCACCCTGAGCACTGAGCACCCAGCACCCTGAGTACTGAGCACCCAGCACCCTGAGTACTGAGCAACCAGCACCCTGAGCACTGAGCACCCTGCACCCTGAGCACTGAGCACTGAGCACCCAGCACCCTGAGCACTGAGCACCCAGCACCCTGAGTACTGAGCACCGATCACCCTGAGGACTGAGCACCCAGCACCCTGAGCACTGAGCACCCAGGACACTGAGTACTGAGCACTGATCACCCTGAGCACTGAGCACCCAGCACCCCGAGCACTGAGCACCCAGCACCCTGAGTACTGAGCACCCTGAGTACTGAGCACCGATCACCCTGAGCACTGAGCTCCCAGCAACCTGAGTACTGAGCACCCAGCACCCTGAGCACTGAGCACCCAGCACCCTGAGTACTGAGCACCCAGCACCCTGAGCACTGAGCACCCAGCACCCTGAGTACTGAGCACCCAGCACCCTGAGCACTGAGCACCCAGCACCCTGAGTACTGAGCACCGAGCACCCCGAGCACTGAGCACCCAGCACCCTGAGGACAGAGCACCCTGAGGACTGAGCACCCAGCACCCTGAGTACTGAGCACCCAGCACCCTGAGTACTGAGCACCGATCACCCTGAGCACTGAGCATCCAAGACCCCGAGCACTGAGCACCCAGCACCCTGAGTACTGAGCACCCAGCACCCCGAGCACTGAGCACCCAGCACCCTTAGTACTGAGCACCCTGAGTACTGAGCACCGATCACCCTGAGCACTGAGCTCCCAGCACCCTGAGTACTGAGCACCCAGCAACCTGAGCACTGAGCACCCAGCACCCTGAGTACTGAGCACCCAGCACCCTGAGCACTGAGCACCCAGCACCCTGAGTACTGAGCACCCAGCACCCTGAGCACTGAGCACCCAGCACCCTGAGTAATGAGCACCCAGCACCCCGAGCACTGAGCACCCAGCACCCCGAGAATGAGCACCCAGCACCCCGAGTACTGAGCACCGAGCACCCTGAGCACTGAGTACCCAGCACCCTGAGCACTGAGCACCCAGCACCCTGAGTACTGAGCACCCAGCACCCTGAGTACTGAGCACCCAGCACCCTGAGCACTGAGCACCGAGCACTCTGAGTACTGAGCACCCACCACTCTGAGCACTGAGCACCCAGCACCCTGAGTACTGAGCACCCAGCACCCTGAGTACTGAACACCCAGAACTCTGAGCACTGAGCACTGAGCACCCAGCACCCTGAGTACTGAGCACCCAGCACCCTGAGCACTGGGCACCCAGCACCCCGAGCACTGAGCACCCAGCAACCTGAGCACTGAGCACCCAGCACCCTGAGTACTGAGCACCCTGAGTACTGAGCACCGATCACCCTGAGCACTGAGCTCCCAGCACCCTGAGTACTGAGCACCCTGAGTACTGAGCACCGATCACCCTGAGCACTGAGCTCCCAGCCCCCTGAGTACTGAGCACCCAGCACCCTGAGTACTGAGCACCCAGCACCCCGAGCACTGAGCACCCAGCAACCCGAGCACTGAGCACCCAGCACCCTGAGTACTGAGTACCCAGCACCCTGAGCACTGAGCACCCAGCACTCCGAGCACTGAGCACCCAGCACCCTGAGTACTGAGCACCCAGCACCCTGAGCACTGAGCCCCCAGCACCCTGAGCACTGAGTACCCAGCACCCTGAGCACTGAGCACCCAGAACCCTGAGCAGTGAGCACACAGCACCCTGAGCACTGAGCACCCAGCACCCTGAGTACTGAGCACTAAGCACCCAGAGCACTGGGCACCCAGCACCACGAGCACGGCGCACCCAGGAACCCGAGCACTGAGTACTGAGCACCTAGCACCCTGAGTACTGAGCACCAAGCTCCCTGAGCACTGAGCACGCTGAGTACTGAGCACCCAGGACCCCGATCACTGAGCACACAGCACCCTGAGCACTGAGCACCCAGCACCCTGAGCACTGAGCACCCAGCACCCTGAGTACTGAGCACCCAGCACGCTGAGTACTGAGCACCCAGCACCCCGAGCACTGAGCACCCAGCACGCTGAGTACTGAGAACTGAGCACCCAGCACCCCGAGCACTGAGCACCCAGCACCCTGTGTACTGAGCACTGAGCACCCTGAGTACTAAGCACCCAGCACCTTGAGTACTGGGCACCCAGGACCCTGAGCACTGAGCACTGAG
Organism: Microtus oregoni; assembly: GCF_018167655.1. Classification (NCBI taxonomy): domain Eukaryota; kingdom Metazoa; phylum Chordata; class Mammalia; order Rodentia; family Cricetidae; genus Microtus; species Microtus oregoni. The sequence goes on along the minus strand of NW_024543469.1, from coordinate 40,263 downwards.
CACCCCGAGCACTGAGCACCCAGGACCCTGAGCACTGAGCACTGAGCACCCCGAGCACTGAGCACCCAGCACCCTGAGCACTGAGCACCCAGCCCCCTGAGTACTGAGAACCCAGCACCCCAAGCACTGAGCACCGAGCACCGTGAGTACTGAGCACCCAGCACGCTGAGCACTGAGCACCCAACACCCCGAGTACTGAGCACCCAGCACCCTGAGTACTGAGCACCCAGCACCCTGAGTACTGAGCACCCAGCACCCCGAGCACTGAGCACCAAGCGCCCCGAGCACTGAGCACCCAGCACCCTGAGCACTGAGCACCGAGCACCCTGAGTACTGAGCAACCAACGTACTGACCACCGAGCACCCCGAGCATTGAGCACCCAGCACCCTGAGTACTGAGCACCCAGCACCCCGAGCACTGAGCACCCAGCACCCTGAGCACTGAGCACCCAGCACCCCGAGCACTGATCACCCAGCACCCTGAGTACTGAGCACCAAGCACCCTGAGCACTGAGCACCCAGCATCCTGAGTACTGAGCACCCAGCACCCTGAGTACTGAGCAACCAGGACCCTGAGCACTGAGCACCCAGCACCCTGAGCACTGAGCACTGAGCACCCAGCACCCTGAGTACTGAGCACCGATCACCCTGAGGACTGAGCACCCAGCACCCTGAGCACTGAGCACCCAGCACACTGAGTATTGAGCACCGATCACCCTGAGCACTGAGCACCCAGCACCCCGAGCACTGAGCACCCAGCACCCTGAGTACTGAGCACCCTGAGTACTGAGCACCGATCACCCTGGGCACTGAGCTCCCAGCACCCTGAGTACTGAGCACCCAGCACCCTGAGCACTGAGCACCCAGCACCCTGAGTACTGAGCACCCAGCACCCTGAGCACTGAGCACCCAGCACCCTGAGTACAGAGCACCCAGCACCCTGAGCACTGAGCACCCAGCACCCTGAGTACTGAGCACCCAGCACCCTGAGAACTGAGCACCCAGCACCCTGAGTAATGAGCACCCAGCACCCCGAGCACTGAGCACCCAGCACCCCGAGAATGAGCACCCAGCACCCCGAGTACTGAGCACCGAGCACCCTGAGCACTGAGCACCCAGCACCCTGAGTACTGAGCACCCAGCACCCTGAGCACTGAGCCCCCAGCACCCTGAGCACTGAGTACCCAGCACCCTGAGCACTGAGCACCCAGAACCCTGAGCAGTGAGCACACAGCACCCTGAGCACTGAGCACCCAGCACCCTGAGTACTGAGCACTAAGCACCCAGAGCACTGGGCACCCAGCACCACGAGCACGGCGCACCCAGGAACCCGAGCACTGAGTACTGAGCACCTAGCACCCTGAGTACTGAGCACCAAGCTCCCTGAGCACTGAGCACGCTGAGTACTGAGCACCCAGGACCCCGATCACTGAGCACACAGCACCCTGAGCACTGAGCACCCAGCACCCTGAGCACTGAGCACCCAGCACCCTGAGTACTGAGCACCCAGCACGCTGAGTACTGAGCACCCAGCACCCCGAGCACTGAGCACCCAGCACGCTGAGTACTGAGAACTGAGCACCCAGCACCCCGAGCACTGAGCACCCAGCACCCTGTGTACTGAGCACTGAGCACCCTGAGTACTAAGCACCCAGCACCTTGAGTACTGGGCACCCAGGACCCTGAGCACTGAGCACTGAGCACCCCGAGCACTGAGCACCCAGGACCCTGAGCACTGAGCACTGAGCACCCCGAGCACTGAGCACCCAGCACCCTGAGCACTGAGCACCCAGCCCCCTGAGTACTGAGAACCCAGCACCCCAAGCACTGAGCACCGAGCACCGTGAGTACTGAGCACCCAGCACGCTGAGCACTGAGCACCCAACACCCCGAGTACTGAGCACCCAGCACCCTGAGTACTGAGCACCCAGCACCCTGAGTACTGAGCACCCAGCACCCCGAGCACTGAGCACCAAGCGCCCCGAGCACTGAGCACCCAGCACCCTGAGCACTGAGCACCGAGCACCCTGAGTACTGAGCAACCAACGTACTGACCACCGAGCACCCCGAGCATTGAGCACCCAGCACCCTGAGTACTGAGCACCCAGCACCCCGAGCACTGAGCACCCAGCACCCTGAGCACTGAGCACCCAGCACCCCGAGCACTGATCACCCAGCACCCTGAGTACTGAGCACCAAGCACCCTGAGCACTGAGCACCCAGCATCCTGAGTACTGAGCACCCAGCACCCTGAGTACTGAGCAACCAGCACCCTGAGCACTGAGCACCCAGCACCCTGAGCACTGAGCACTGAGCACCCAGCACCCTGAGTACTGAGCACCGATCACCCTGAGGACTGAGCACCCAGCACCCTGAGCACTGAGCACCCAGCACACTGAGTATTGAGCACCGATCACCCTGAGCACTGAGCACCCAGCACCCCGAGCACTGAGCACCCAGCACCCTGAGTACTGAGCACCCTGAGTACTGAGCACCGATCACCCTGGGCACTGAGCTCCCAGCACCCTGAGTACTGAGCACCCAGCACCCTGAGCACTGAGCACCCAGCACCCTGAGTACTGAGCACCCAGCACCCTGAGCACTGAGCACCCAGCACCCTGAGTACAGAGCACCCAGCACCCTGAGCACTGAGCACCCAGCACCCTGAGTACTGAGCACCCAGCACCCTGAGAACTGAGCACCCAGCACCCTGAGTAATGAGCACCCAGCACCCCGAGCACTGAGCACCCAGCACCCCGAGAATGAGCACCCAGCACCCCGAGTACTGAGCACCGAGCACCCTGAGCACTGAGCACCCAGCACCCTGAGTACTGAGCACCCAGCACCCCGAGCACTGAGCACCCAGCACCCTTAGTACTGAGCACCCTGAGTACTGAGCACCGATCACGCTGAGCACTGAGCACCCAGCACCCTGAGCACTGAGCACCCAGCACCCTGAGTACTGAGCACCCAGCACCCCGAGCACTGAGCACCCAGCACCCTTAGTACTGAGCACCCTGTGTACTGAGCACCGATCTCCCCGAGTACTGAGCACCGAGCAACCTGAGCACTGAGTACCCAGCACCCTGAGCACTGAGCACCCAGCACCCTGAGCACTGAGCACCGAGCAGCCTGAGTACTGAGCACCCACCACTCTGAGCAGTGAGCACACAGCAACCTGAGTACTGAGCACCCAGCAACCTGAGTACTGAACACCCAGAACCCTGAGCACTGAGCACTGAGCACCCTGAGCACTGAGCACCCAGCACCCGGAGTACTGAGCACCCAGCACCCTGAGTACTAAGCACCGAGCACCCTGAGTACTGAGCACCCAGCACCCTGAGCACTGAACATACAGCACCCTGAGTACTGAGCACCTCGAGCACTGAGCACCCAGCACCCTGAGTACTGAGCACCCAGCACCCTGAGCACTGAGCACCCAGCATCCCGAGCACTGAGCACCCAGCACCCCGAGCACTGAGCACCTAGCACCCTGAGCACTGAGCACCCAGCACCCTGAGTACTGAACACCCAGCACCCTGAGCACTGAGTACCCCGCACCCTGAGCACTGAGCATCCAGCACCCTGAGCACTGAGCACCCAGCACCCAGCACCCTGAGCACTGAGCACCCAGCACCCTGAGTACTGAGCACTGGGCACCCAGCACCCCGAGCACTGAGCACCCAGCACCCTGAGTACTGAGCACTGAGCACCCAGCACCCCGAGCACTGAGCACCCAGCACCCTGAGCACTGAGCACCCAGCACCCGAGTACTGAGCACCCAGCACCCTGAGTACTGAGCACCCAGCACCCTGAGTACTGAGCACCCAGCACCCTGAGCACTGAGCACACAGCACCATGAGCACTGAGCACCCAGCACCCTGAGCACTGAGCACTGAGCACCCAGCACCCCGAGCACAGAGCACCCAGCACCCGAGTACTGAGCACCCAGCACCCTGAGTACTGAGCACCCAGCACCCTGAGTACTGAGCACCCAGCACCCCGAGTACTGAGCACCCAGCACCCTGAGTACTGAGCACCCAGCACCCTGAGCACTGAGCACACAGCACCCTGAGTACTGAGCACCCAGCACCCTGAGTACTGAGCACCCAGCACCCCGAGTACTGAGCACCCAGCACCCTGAGCACTGAGCACCCAGCACCCCGAGCACTGAGCACCCAGCAACCTGAGTACTGAGCACCCACCACCCTGAGCACTGAGCACCCAGCACCCTGAGCACTGAGCACCCAGCACCCTGAGTATTGAGCACCCAAAGTACTGAGCACCGAGCACCCCGAGCACTGAGCACCCAGCACCCTGAGCACTGAGCACCCAGCACCCTGAGTAGTGAGCACCCAACGTACTGAGCACCGAGCAACCCGAGCACTGAGCACCCAGCACCCTGAGTACTGAGCACCGATCACCCCGAGCACTGAGCACCCAGCACCCTGAGTACTGAGCACTCAGCACCCTGAGTACTGAGCACCGAGCACCCCGAGCACTGAGCACCCAGCACCCTGAGCACTGAGCACCCTGAGGACTGAGCACCCAGCACCCTGAGTACTGAGCACCGATCACCCTGAGCACTGAGCACCCAGAACCCCGAGCACTGAGCACCCAGCACCCTGAGTACTGAGCACCCAGCACCCCGAGCACTGAGCACCCAGCACCCTGAGTACTGAGCACCCTGAGTACTGAGCACGGATCACCCTGAGCACTGAGCTCCCAGCACCCTGAGTATTGAGCACCCAGCACCATGAGCACTGAGCACCCAGCACCCCGAGCACTGAGCACCCAGCACCCCGAGCACTGAGCACCCAGCACACTGAGTACTGAGCACCCAGCACCCTGAGCACTGAGCACCCAGCACCCCGAGCACTGAGCACCCAGTACCCTGAGTACTGAGCACCCAGCACCCTGAGCACTGAGCACCCAGCACCCTGAGTACTGAGCACCCAGCACCCTGAGCAATGACTACCCAGCACCCTGAGCACTGAGCACCCAGCACCCTGAGCACTGAGCACACAGCACCCTGAGCACTGAGCACCCAGCACCCTGAGTACTGAGCACTGAGCACCCAGCACCCCAAGCACTGAGCACCCAGCACCCTGAGTACTGAGCACTGAGCACCCAGCACCCCGAGCACTGAGCACCCAGCACCCTGAGCACTGAGCACCCAGCACCCTGAGTAATGAGCACCCAGCACCCTGAGCACTGAGCACCCAGCAACCCGAGCACTGAGCACCCAGCACCTTGAGTACTGAGCACCGAGCACCCCGAGCACTTAACACCCAGCACCCTGAGTACTGAGCACCCAGCACCCTGAGCACTGAGCACCCAGCACCCTGAGCACTGAGCACCCAGCACCCCGAGCACTGATCACCCAGCACCCTGAGTACTGAGCACCAAGCACCCTGAGCACTGAGCACCCAGCACCCTGAGTACTGAGCACCCAGCACCCTGAGTACTGAGCAACCAGCACCCTGAGCACTGAGCACCCAGCACCCTGAGCACTGAGCACTGAGCACCCAGCACCCTGAGCACTGAGCACCCAGCACCCTGAGTACTGAGCACCGATCACCCTGAGGACTGAGCACCCAGCACCCTGAGCACTGAGCACCCAGGACACTGAGTACTGAGCACTGATCACCCTGAGCACTGAGCACCCAGCACCCCGAGCACTGAGCACCCAGCACCCTGAGTACTGAGCACCCTGAGTACTGAGCACCGATCACCCTGAGCACTGAGCTCCCAGCAACCTGAGTACTGAGCACCCAGCACCCTGAGCACTGAGCACCCAGCACCCTGAGTACTGAGCACCCAGCACCCTGAGCACTGAGCACCCAGCACCCTGAGTACTGAGCACCCAGCACCCTGAGCACTGAGCACCCAGCACCCTGAGTACTGAGCACCGAGCACCCCGAGCACTGAGCACCCAGCACCCTGAGGACAGAGCACCCTGAGGACTGAGCACCCAGCACCCTGAGTACTGAGCACCCAGCACCCTGAGTACTGAGCAACGATCACCCTGAGCACTGAGCATCCAAGACCCCGAGCACTGAGCACCCAGCACCCTGAGTACTGAGCACCCAGCACCCCGAGCACTGAGCACCCAGCACCCTTAGTACTGAGCACCCTGAGTACTGAGCACCGATCACCCTGAGCACTGAGCTCCCAGCACCCTGAGTACTGAGCACCCAGCACCCTGAGCACTGAGCACCCAGCACCCTGAGTACTGAGCACCCAGCACCCTGAGCACTGAGCACCCAGCACCCTGAGTACTGAGCACCCAGCACCCTGAGCACTGAGCACCCAGCACCCTGAGTAATGAGCACCCAGCACCTCGAGCACTGAGCACCCAGCACCCCGAGAATGAGCACCCAGCACCCCGAGTACTGAGCACCGAGCACCCTGAGCACTGAGTACCCAGCACCCTGAGCACTGAGCACCCAGCACCCTGAGTACTGAGCACCCAGCACCCTGAGTACTGAGCACCCAGCACCCTGAGCACTGAGCACCGAGCACTCTGAGTACTGAGCACCCACCACTCTGAGCACTGAGCACCCAGCACCCTGAGTACTGAGCACCCAGCACCCTGAGTACTGAACACCCAGAACTCTGAGCACTGAGCACTGAGCACCCAGCACCCTGAGTACTGAGCACCCAGCACCCTGAGCACTGGGCACCCAGCACCCCGAGCACTGAGCACCCAGCAACCTGAGCACTGAGCACCCAGCACCCTGAGTACTGAGCACCCTGAGTACTGAGCACCGATCACCCTGAGCACTGAGCTCCCAGCACCCTGAGTACTGAGCACCCTGAGTACTGAGCACCGATCACCCTGAGCACTGAGCTCCCAGCCCCCTGAGTACTGAGCACCCAGCACCCTGAGTACTGAGCACCCAGCACCCCGAGCACTGAGCACCCAGCAACCCGAGCACTGAGCACCCAGCACCCTGAGTACTGAGTACCCAGCACCCTGAGCACTGAGCACCCAGCACTCCGAGCACTGAGCACCCAGCACCCTGAGTACTGAGCTGCCAGCACCCTGAGCACTGAGCCCCCAGCACCCTGAGCACTGAGCACCCAGCACCCTGAGCACTGAGCACCCAGAACCCTGAGCAGTGAGCACACAGCACCCTGAGCACTGATCACCCAGCACCCTGAGTACTGAGCACCAAGCACCCTGAGCACTGAGCACCCAGCACCCTGAGTACTGAGCACCCAGCACCCTGAGTACTGAGCAACCAGCACCCTGAGCACTGAGCACCCAGCACCCTGAGCACTGAGCACTGAGCACCCAGCACCCTGAGCACTGAGCACCCAGCACCCTGAGTACTGAGCACCGATCACCCTGAGGACTGAGCACCCAGCACCCTGAGCACTGAGCACCCAGGACACTGAGTACTGAGCACTGATCACCCTGAGCACTGAGCACCCAGCACCCCGAGCACTGAGCACCCAGCACCCTGAGTACTGAGCACCCTGAGTACTGAGCACCGATCACCCTGAGCACTGAGCTCCCAGCAACCTGAGTACTGAGCACCCAGCACCCTGAGCACTGAGCACCCAGCACCCTGAGTACTGAGCACCCAGCACCCTGAGCACTGAGCACCCAGCACCCTGAGTACTGAGCACCGAGCACCCCGAGCACTGAGCACCCAGCACCCTGAGGACAGAGCACCCTGAGGACTGAGCACCCAGCACCCTGAGTACTGAGCACCCAGCACCCTGAGTACTGAGCACCGATCACCCTGAGCACTGAGCATCCAAGACCCCGAGCACTGAGCACCCAGCACCCTGAGTACTGAGCACCCAGCACCCCGAGCACTGAGCACCCAGCACCCTTAGTACTGAGCACCCTGAGTACTGAGCACCGATCACCCTGAGCACTGAGCTCCCAGCACCCTGAGTACTGAGCACCCAGCACCCTGAGCACTGAGCACCCAGCACCCTGAGTACTGAGCACCCAGCACCCTGAGCACTGAGCACCCAGCACCCTGAGTACTGAGCACCCAGCACCCTGAGCACTGAGCACCCAGCACCCTGAGTAATGAGCACCCAGCACCCCGAGCACTGAGCACCCAGCACCCCGAGAATGAGCACCCAGCACCCCGAGTACTGAGCACCGAGCACCCTGAGCACTGAGTACCCAGCACCCTGAGCACTGAGCACCCAGCAAACTGAGTACTGAGCACCCAGCACCCTGAGTACTGAGCACCCAGCACCCTGAGCACTGAGCACCGAGCACTCTGAGTACTGAGCACCCACCACTCTGAGCACTGAGCACCCAGCACCCTGAGTACTGAGCACCCAGCACCCTGAGTACTGAACACCCAGAACTCTGAGCACTGAGCACTGAGCACCCAGCACCCTGAGTACTGAGCACCCAGCACCCTGAGCACTGGGCACCCAGCACCCCGAGCACTGAGCACCCAGCAACCTGAGCACTGAGCACCCAGCACCCTGAGTACTGAGCACCCTGAGTACTGAGCACCGATCACCCTGAGCACTGAGCTCCCAGCACCCTGAGTACTGAGCACCCTGAGTACTGAGCACCGATCACCCTGAGCACTGAGCTCCCAGCCCCCTGAGTACTGAGCACCCAGCACCCTGAGTACTGAGCACCCAGCACCCCGAGCACTGAGCACCCAGCAACCCGAGCACTGAGCACCCAGCACCCTGAGTACTGAGTACCCAGCACCCTGAGCACTGAGCACCCAGCACTCCGAGCACTGAGCACCCAGCACCCTGAGTACTGAGCACCCAGCACCCTGAGCACTGAGCCCCCAGCACCCTGAGCACTGAGTACCCAGCACCCTGAGCACTGAGCACCCAGAACCCTGAGCAGTGAGCACACAGCACCCTGAGCACTGAGCACCCAGCACCCTGAGTACTGAGCACTAAGCACCCAGAGCACTGGGCACCCAGCACCACGAGCACGGCGCACCCAGGAACCCGAGCACTGAGTACTGAGCACCTAGCACCCTGAGTACTGAGCACCAAGCTCCCTGAGCACTGAGCACGCTGAGTACTGAGCACCCAGGACCCCGATCACTGAGCACACAGCACCCTGAGCACTGAGCACCCAGCACCCTGAGCACTGAGCACCCAGCACCCTGAGTACTGAGCACCCAGCACGCTGAGTACTGAGCACCCAGCACCCCGAGCACTGAGCACCCAGCACGCTGAGTACTGAGAACTGAGCACCCAGCACCCCGAGCACTGAGCACCCAGCACCCTGTGTACTGAGCACTGAGCACCCTGAGTACTAAGCACCCAGCACCTTGAGTACTGGGCACCCAGGACCCTGAGCACTGAGCACTGAGCACCCCGAGCACTGAGCACCCAGGACCCTGAGCACTGAGCACTGAGCACCCCGAGCACTGAGCACCCAGCACCCTGAGCACTGAGCACCCAGCCCCCTGAGTACTGAGAACCCAGCACCCCAAGCACTGAGCACCGAGCACCGTGAGTACTGAGCACCCAGCACGCTGAGCACTGAGCACCCAACACCCCGAGTACTGAGCACCCAGCACCCTGAGTACTGAGCACCCAGCACCCTGAGTACTGAGCACCCAGCACCCCGAGCACTGAGCACCAAGCGCCCCGAGCACTGAGCACCCAGCACCCTGAGCACTGAGCACCGAGCACCCTGAGTACTGAGCACCCAACGTACTGACCACCGAGCACCCCGAGCATTGAGCACCCAGCACCCTGAGTACTGAGCACCCAGCACCCCGAGCACTGAGCACCCAGCACCCTGAGCACTGAGCACCCAGCACCTTGAGTACTGAGCACCGAGCACCCCGAGCACTGAGCACCCAGCACCCTGAGCACTGAGCACCCAGCACCCTGAGCACTGAGCACCCAGCACCCCGAGCACTGATCACCCAGCACCCTGAGTACTGAGCACCAAGCACCCTGAGCACTGAGCACCCAGCATCCTGAGTACTGAGCACCCAGCACCCTGAGTACTGAGCAACCAGCACCCTGAGCACTGAGCACCCAGCACCCTGAGCACTGAGCACTGAGCACCCAGCACCCTGAGTACTGAGCACCGATCAACCTGAGGACTGAGCACCCAGCACCCTGAGCACTGAGCACCCAGCACACTGAGTATTGAGCACCGATCACCCTGAGCACTGAGCACCCAGCACCCCGAGCACTGAGCACCCAGCACCCTGAGTACTGAGCACCCTGAGTACTGAGCACCGATCACCCTGGGCACTGAGCTCCCAGCACCCTGAGTACTGAGCACCCAGCACCCTGAGCACTGAGCATCCAGCACCCTGAGTACTGAGCACCCAGCACCCTGAGCACTGAGCACCCAGCACCCTGAGTACAGAGCACCCAGCACCCTGAGCACTGAGCACCCAGCACCCTGAGTACTGAGCACCCAGCACCCTGAGAACTGAGCACCCAGCACCCTGAGTAATGAGCACCCAGCACCCCGAGCACTGAGCACCCAGCACCCCGAGAATGAGCACCCAGCACCCCGAGTACTGAGCACCGAGCACCCTGAGCACTGAGCACCCAGCACCCTGAGTACTGAGCACCCAGCACCCCGAGCACTGAGCACCCAGCACCCTTAGTACTGAGCACCCTGAGTACTGAGCACCGATCACGCTGAGCACTGAGCACCCAGCACCCTGAGCACTGAGCACCCAGCACCCTGAGTACTGAGCACCCAGCACCCCGAGCACTGAGCACCCAGCACCCTTAGTACTGAGCACCCTGTGTACTGAGCACCGATCTCCCCGAGTACTGAGCACCGAGCAACCTGAGCACTGAGTACCCAGCACCCTGAGCACTGAGCACCCAGCACCCTGAGTACTGAGCACCCAGCACCCTGAGTACTGAGCACCCAGCACCCTGAGCACTGAGCACCGAGCAGCCTGAGTACTGAGCACCCACCACTCTGAGCAGTGAGCACACAGCAACCTGAGTACTGAGCACCCAGCAACCTGAGTACTGAACACCCAGAACCCTGAGCACTGAGCACTGTGCACCCTGAGCACTGAGCACCCAGCACCCGGAGTACTGAGCACCCAGCACCCTGAGTACTAAGCACCGAGCACCCTGAGTACTGAGCACCCAGCACCCTGAGCACTGAACATACAGCACCCTGAGTACTGAGCACCTCGAGCACTGAGCACCCAGCAACCTGAGTACTGAGCACCCAGCACCCTGAGCACTGAGCACCCAGCATCCCGAGCACTGAGCACCCAGCACCCCGAGCACTGAGCACCTAGCACCCTGAGCACTGAGCACCCAGCACCCTGAGTACTGAACACCCAGCACCCTGAGCACTGAGTACCCCGCACCCTGAGCACTGAGCATCCAGCACCCTGAGCACTGAGCACCCAGCACCCAGCACCCTGAGCACTGAGCACCCAGCACCCTGAGTACTGAGCACTGGGCACCCAGCACCCCGAGCACTGAGCACCCAGCACCCTGAGTACTGAGCACTGAGCACCCAGCACCCCGAGCACTGAGCACCCAGCACCCTGAGCACTGAGCACCCAGCACCCGAGTACTGAGCACCCAGCACCCTGAGTACTGAGCACCCAGCACCCTGAGTACTGAGCACCCAGCACCCTGAGCACTGAGCACACAGCACCATGAGCACTGAGCACCCAGCACCCTGAGCACTGAGCACTGAGCACCCAGCACCCCGAGCACAGAGCACCCAGCACCCGAGTACTGAGCACCCACCACCCTGAGCACTGAGCACCCAGCACCCTGAGCAATGAGCACCCAGCACCCTGAGTATTGAGCACCCAAAGTACTGAGCACCGAGCACCCCGAGCACTGAGCACCCAGCACCCTGAGCACTGAGCACCCAGCATCCTGAGTAGTGAGCACCCAACGTACTGAGCACCGAGCACGCCGAGCACCCCGAGCACTGAGCACCCAGCACCCTGAGTACTGAGCACCGAGCACCCCGAGCACTGAGCACCCAGCACCCAGGGTACTGAGCTCCGAGCACCCCGAGCACTGAGCACCCAGCGCCCCGAGCACCGAGCACCCTGAGCACTGAGCAGCCAGCACCCTGAGTACTGAGCACCCAGCACCCTGAGCAATGAGCACCCTGAGTACAGAGCACCCAACTCCTTGAGCACTGAGCACCCAGCACCCTGAGTACTAAGCACCGAGCACCCTGAGTACTGAGCACCCAGCACCCTGAGCACTGAACACACAGCACCCTGAGTACTGAGCACCTCGAGCACTGAGCACCCAGCACCGCTAGCACTGAGCACCCAGCACCCCGAGCACTGAGCACCCAGCACCCCGAGCACTGAGCACCCAGCACACTGAGTACTGAGCACCCAGCACCCTGAGTACTGAGCACCCAGCACCCTGAGCACTGAGTACCCAGCACACTGAGCACTGAGCACCCAGCACCCTGAGCACTGAGCACACAGAACCCTGAGCACTGAGCACCCAGCACCCAGAGCACTGAGCACTGAGCACCCAGCACCCCGAGCACAGAGCACCCAGCACCCGAGTACTGAGCACCCAGCACCCTGAGTACTGAGCACCCAGCACCCTGAGTACTGAGCACCCAGCACCCCGAGTACTGAGCACCCATCACCCTGAGTACTGAGCACCCAGCACCCCGAGCACTGAGCACCCAGCACCCTGAGTACTGAGCACCCAGCACCCTGAGTACTGAGCACCCAGCACCCCGAGTACTGAGCACCCAGCACCCTGAGCACTGAGCACCCAGCACCCCGAGCACTGAGCACCCAGCAACCTGAGTACTGAGCACCCACCACCCTGAGCACTGAGCACCCAGCACCCTGAGCACTGAGCACCCAGCACCCTGAGCACTGTGCACCCAGCACCCTGAGTAGTGAGCACCCAAAGTACTGAGCACCGAGCACCCCGAGCACTGAGCACACAGCACCCTGAGCACTGAGCACCCAGCACCCTGAGTAGTGAGCACCCAACGTACTGAGCACCGAGCACCCCGAGCACTGAGCACCCAGCACCCTGAGTACTGAGCACCGATCACCCCGAGCACTGAGCACCCAGCACCCTGAGTACTGAGCTCCGAACACCCCGAGCACTGAGCACCCAGCGCCCCGAGCTCTGAGCACCCACCACCCTGAGCACTGAGCACCCAGCACCCTGAGTACTGAGCACCCAGCACCCTGAGCACTGAGCACCCAGCACCCGGAGCACTGAGCACCCAGCACCCTGAGCACTGTTCACCCAGCACCCTGAGCACTGAGCACCCAGCACCCTGAGTACTGAGCACCCAGGACCCTGAGTACTGAGCACTCAGCACCCTGAGTACTGAGCACCGAGCACCCCGAGCACTGAGCACCCAGCACCCTGAGAACTGAGCACCCTGAGTACTGAGCACCCAGCACCCTGAGCACTGTGCATCCAGCAACCTGAGTACTGAGCACCGATCACCCTGAACACTGAGCACCCAGAACCCCGAGCACTGAGCACCCAGCACCCTGAGTACTGAGCAACCAGCACCCCGAGCACTGAGCACCCAGCACCCTGAGTACTGAGCACCCTGAGTACTGAGCACCGATCACCCTGAGCACTGAGCTCCCAGCACCCTGAGTACTGAGCACCCAGCACCCTGAGCACTGAGCACCCAGCACCCCGTGCACTGAGCACCCAGCACCCCGAGCACTGAGCACCCAGCACCCTGAGGACTGAGCACCCAGCAACCTGAGCACTGAGCACCCAGCACCCCGAGCACTGAGCACCCAGCACCCTGAGTACTGAGCACCCAGCACCCTGAGCACTGAGCACCCAGCACCCTGAGTACTGAGCACCCAGCACCCTGAGCAATGAGTATCCAGCACCCTGAGCACTGAGCACCCAGCACCCTGAGCACTGAGCACACAGCACCCTGAGCACTGAGCACCCAGCACCCTGAGTACTGAGCACTGAGCACCCAGCATCCCAAGCACTGAGCACCCAGCACCCTGAGTACTGAGCACTGAGCACCCAGCACCCCGAGCACTGAGCACCCAGCACCCTGAGCAATGAGAACCCAGCACCCTGAGTACTGAACACCCAGCACCCGGAGCACTGAGCACCCAGCATCCTGAGTACTGAGCAGGGAGCACCCCGAGCACTGAGCACCCAGCACCCTGAGTACTGAGCACTGAGCACCCCGAGTACTGAGCACCCAGCACCCCGAGCACTGAGCACCCAGCACCCTGAGTACTGAGAACAGATCACCCTGAGTACTGAGCACCCAGCACCCTGAGTACTGAGCCCCCAGCACCCTGAGTACTGAGCACCCAGTACCCCGAGCACTGAGCACCCAGCACCCCGAGTATGAGCACCCAGCACCCTGAGTACTGAGAACCGAGCACCCTGAGTACTGAGCACCCAGCACCCTGAGTACTGAGCCCCAGCACCCTGAGTACTGAGCACCCAGCACCCTGAGCACTGAGCACCCTGAGTACTGAGCACCCAGCACCCCGAGCACTGAGCACCCTGAGTACTGAGCACTAAGCACCCAGAGCACTGGGCACCCAGCACCCCGAGCACGGAGCACCCAGGACCCCGAGCACTGAGTACTGAGCACCTAGCACCCTGAGTACTGAGCACTGAGCTCCCCGAGCACTGAGCACCCTGAGTACTGAGCACCCAGCACCCTGAGTACTGAGCACTGAGCACCCAGCACCCCGAGTACTGAGCACCCGGCACCCTGTGTACTCAGCACTGAGCACCCTGAGTACGAAGCACCCAGCACCCTGAGTACTGAGCACCCAGCAACCTGAGCACTGAGCACCCAGCACCCCGAGCACTGAGCACCCAGCAACCTGAGTACTGAGCACCCAGCACCCTGAGCACTGAGCACCCAGCACACCGAGCACTGAGCACCCAGCACCCCGAGCACTGAGCACCCAGCACCCTGAGTACTGAGCACCCAGCACCCTGAGCACTGAGCACCCAGCACCCCGAGCACTGAGCACCCAGCACCCTGAGTACTGAGCACCCAGCACCCTGAGCACTGAGCACCCAGCACCCTGAGTACTGAGCACCCAGCACCCTTAGCAATGAGTACCCAGCACCCTGAGCACTGAGCACCCAGCACCCTGAGCACTGAGCACACAGCACCCTGAGCACTGAGCACCCAGCACCCTGAGTACTGAGCACTGAGCACCCAGCACCCCAAGCACTGAGCACCCAGCACCCTGAGTACTGAGCACTGAGCACCCAGCACCCTGAGCACTGAGCACCCAGCACCCTGAGCACTGAGCACCCAGCACCCTGAGCACTGAGCACCCAGCACCCGGAGCACTGAGCACCCAGCACCCTGAGTACTGAGCACTGAGCACCCAGCACCCCAAGCACTGAGCACCCAGCACCCCGAGCACTGAGCACCCAGCACCCTGAGTACTGAGAACAGATCACCCTGAGTACTGAGCAACCAGCACCCTGAGTACTGAGCCCCCAGCACCCTGAGTACTGAGCACCCAGCACCCCGAGCACTGAGCACCCAGCACCCCGAGTATGAGCACCCAGCACCCTGAGTACTGAGAACCGAGCACCCTGAGTACTGAGCACCCAGCACCCTGAGTACTGAGCCCCAGCACCCTGAGAACTGAGCACCCAGCAACCCGAGCACTGAGCACCCAGCACCCCGAGAATGAGCACCCAGCACCCTGAGTACTGAGAACCCAGCACCCTGAGTACTGAGCACCCAGCACCCCGAGCACTGAGCACCCTGAGTACTGAGCACCCAGCACCCTGAGTACTGAGCACTAAGCACCCAGAGCACTGGGCACCCAGCACCTCGAGCACGGAGCACCCAGGACCCCGAGCACTGAGAACTGAGCACCTAGCACCCTGAGTACTGAGCACTGAGCTCCCCGAGCACTGAGCACCCTGAGTACTGAGCACCCAGCACCCTGAGTACTGAGCACTGAGCACCCAGCACCCCGAGCACTGAGCACACGGCACCCTGTGTACTGAGCACTGAGCACCCTGAGTACTAAGCACCCAGCACCCTGAGTACTGAGCACCCAGGACCCTGAGCACTGAGCACTGAGCACCCCGAGCACTGAGCACCCAGCACCCTGAGCACTCAGCCCCCAGCACCCCGAGCACTGAGCACCCAGCATCCTGAGCACTGAGTACTGCGCACCCAGCACCCTGAGCACTGAGCACCCAGCACCCTGAGCACTGAGCACCCAGCACCCTGAATACTGAGAACCCAGCACCCCAAGCACTGAGCCCTGAGCACCGTGAGTACTGAGCACCCAGCACGCTGAGCACTGAGCACCCAACACCCCGAGTACTGGGCACCCAGCACCCTGAGTACTGAGCACCCAGCACCCTGAGTACTGAGCACCCAGCACCCCGAGCACTGAGCACCCAGCACCCTGAGCACTGAGCACCCAGCACCCTGAGAACTGAGCATCAAGCACCCTGAGCACTGAGCACCCAGCACCCTGAGCACTGAGCACCCAGCACCCTGAGCACTGAGCACCCAGCACCCTGAGTACTGAGCACCCAACGTACTGAGCACTGAGCACCCCGAGCACTGAGCACCCAGCACCTTGAGTACTGAGCACCGAGCACCCAGAGCACTTAGCACCCAGCACCCTGAGTACTGAGCACCCAGCACCCTGAGCACTGAGCACCCAGCACCCTGAGCACTGAGCACCCAGCACCCCGAGCACTGATCACCCAGCACCCTGAGTACTGAGCACCAAGCACCCTGAGCACTGAGCACCCAGCACCCTGAGTACTGAGCACCCAGCACCCTGAGTACTGAGCAACCAGCACCCTGAGCACTGAGCACCCAGCACTCTGAGCACTGAGCACTGAGCACCCAGCACCCTGAGCACTGAGCACCCAGCACCCTGAGTACTGAGCACCGATCACCCTGAGGACTGAGCACCCAGCATCCTGAGCACTGAGCACCCAGGACACTGAGTACTGAGCACTGATCACCCTGAGCACTGAGCACCCAGCACCCCGAGCACTGAGCACCCAGCACCCTGAGTACTGAGCACCCTGAGTACTGAGCACCGATCACCCTGAGCACTGAGCTCCCAGCAACCTGAGTACTGAGCACCCAGCACCCTGAGCACTGAGCACCCAGCACCCTGAGTACTGAGCACCCAGCACCCTGAGCACTGAGCACCCAGCACCCTGAGTACTGAGCACCCAGCACCCTGAGCACTGAGCACCCAGCACCCTGAGTACTGAGCACCGAGCACCCCGAGCACTGAGCACCCATCACCCTGAGGACAGAGCACCCTGAGGACTGAGCACCCAGCACCCTGAGTACTGAGCACCCAGCACCCTGAGTACTGAGCACCGATCACCCTGAGCACTGAGCATCCAAGACCCCGAGCACTGAGCACCCAGCACCCTGAGTACTGAGCACCCAGCACCCCGAGCACTGAGCACCCAGCACCCTTAGTACTGAGCACCCTGAGTACTGAGCACCGATCACCCTGAGCACTGAGCTCCCAGCACCCTGAGTACTGAGCACCCAGCACCCTGAGCACTGAGCACCCAGCACCCTGAGTACTGAGCACCCAGCACCCTGAGCACTGAGCACCCAGCACCCTGAGTACTGAGCACCCAGCACCCTGAGCACTGAGAACCCAGCACCCTGAGTAATGAGCACCCAGCACCCCGAGCACTGAGCACCCAGCACCCCGAGAATGAGCACCCAGCACCCCGAGTACTGAGCACCGAGCACCCTGAGCACTGAGTACCCAGCACCCTGAGCACTGAGCACCCAGCACCCTGAGTACTGAGCACACAGCACCCTGAGTACTGAGCACCCAGCACCCTGAGCACTGAGCACCGAGCACTCTGAGTACTGAGCACCCACCACTCTGAGCACTGAGCACCCAGAACCCTGAGTACTGAGCACCCAGCACCCTGAGTACTGAACACCCAGAACTCTGAGCACTGAGCACTGAGCACCCAGCACCCTGAGTACTGAGCACCCAGCACCCTGAGCACTGGGCACCCAGCACCCCGAGCACTGAGCACCCAGCAACCTGAGCACTGAGCACCCAGCACCCTGAGTACTGAGCACCCTGAGTACTGAGCACCGATCACCCTGAGCACTGAGCTCCCAGCACCCTGAGTACTGAGCACCCTGAGTACTGAGCACCGATCACCCTGAGCACTGAGCTCCCAGCCCCCTGAGTACTGAGCACCCAGCACCCTGAGTACTGAGCACCCAGCACCCCGAGCACTGAGCACCCAGCAACCCGAGCACTGAGCACCCAGCACCCTGAGTACTGAGTACCCAGCACCCTGAGCACTGAGCACCCAGCACTCCGAGCACTGAGCACCCAGCACCCTGAGTACTGAGCACCCAGCACCCTGAGCACTGAGCCCCCAGCACCCTGAGCACTGAGTACCCAGCACCCTGAGCACTGAGCACCCAGAACCCTGAGCAGTGAGCACACAGCACCCTGAGCACTGAGCCCCCAGCACCCTGAGTACTGAGCACTGAGCACCCAGCACCCCGAGCACTGAGCACCCAGCACCCTGAGTACTGAGCACTGAGCACCCAGCACCCCGAGCACTGAGCACCCAGCACCCTGAGCACTGAGCACCCAGCACCCTGAGTACTGAACACCCAGCACCCCGAGCACTGAGCCCCCAGCACCCTGAGCACTGAGCACCCAGCACACTGAGCACTGATCACCCAGCACGCTGAGCACTGAGCACCCAGCACCCTGAGTACTGAGCACCCAGCACCCTGAGTACTGAGCACTCAGAACCCTGAGTACTGAGCACCGAGCAACCCGAGCACTGAGCACCCAGCACCCTGAGCACTGAGCACCCTGAGGACTGAGCACACAGCACCCTGATCACTGAGCACCCAGCACCCTGAGTACTGAGAACCCAGCACCCTGAGCACTGAGCACCCTGAGTACTGAGCAAAGACCACCCTGAGCACTGAGCACCCAGCACCCTGAGCACTGTGCACCCAGCACCCCAAGCACTGAGCATCCTGAGTACTGAGCAAAGATCACCCTGAGCACTGAGCTCCCAGCACCCTGAGTACTGAGCACCCAGCACCCTGAGCACTGAGCACCCAGCACCCTGAGTACTGAGCACCCAGCACCCTGAGCACTGAGCACCCAGCACCCTGAGTACTGAGCACCCAGCACCCCGAGCATTGAGCATCCAGCACCCCGAGAAGGAGCACCCAGCACCCCGAGTACTGAGCACCGAGCACCCTGAGCACTGAGTAACCAGCACCCTGAGCACTGAGCACCCAGCACCCTGAGTACTGAGCACCCAGCACCCTGAGTACTGAGCACCCAGCACCCTGAGCACTGAGCACCCAGCACCCTGAGTACTGAGCACCCAGCACCCTGAGTACTGAACACCCAGCACCCTGAGCACTGAGCACTGAGCACCCTGAGCACTGAGTACTGAGCACCGAGCACCCCGAGAACTGAGCACCCAGCAACCGGAGTACTGAGCACCCAGCACCCTGAGTACTGAGCACCCAGCACCCCGAGCACTGAGCACCCAGCACCCTGAGCACTGAGCACCCAGCACCCTGAGTACTGAGCACTGAGCACCCAGCACCCCGAGCACTGAGCACCCAGCACCCTGAGTACTGAGCACTGAGCACCCAGCACCCCGAGCACTGAGCACCCAGCACCCTGAGTACTAAGCACCGAGCACCCTGAGTACTGAGCACCCAGCAAGCTGAGCACTGAACACACAGCACCCTGAGTACTGAGCACCTCGAGCACTGAGCACCCAGCACCCTGAGTACTGAGCACTGAGCCCCCCGAGCACTGAGCACCCAGCACACCGAGCACTGAGGACCCAGCACCCCGAGCACTGAGCACCCAGCACCCTGAGTACTGAGCACCCAGCACCCCGAGCACTGAGCACCCAGCACCCTGAGTACTGAGCACCGAGCACCCCGAGCACTGAGCACCCAGCACCCAGGGTACTGAGCTCCGAGCACCCCGAGCACTGAGCACCCAGCACACCGAGCACTGAGGACCCAGCACCCCGATCACTGAGCACCCAGCACCCTGAGTACTGAGCACCCAGCACCCCGAGCACTGAGCACCCAGCACCCTTAGTACTGAGCACCCTGAGTACTGAGCACCGATCACCCTGAGCACTGAGCTCCCAGCACCCTGAGTACTGAGCACCCAGCACCCTGAGCACTGAGCACCCAGCACCCTGAGTACTGAGCACCCAGCACCCTGAGCACTGAGCACCCAGCACCCTGAGTACTGAGCACCCAGCACCCTGAGCACTGAGAACCCAGCACCCTGAGTAATGAGCACCCAGCACCCCGAGCACTGAGCACCCAGCACCCCGAGAATGAGCACCCAGCACCCCGAGTACTGAGCACCGAGCACCCTGAGCACTGAGTACCCAGCACCCTGAGCACTGAGCACCCAGCACCCTGAGTACTGAGCACACAGCACCCTGAGTACTGAGCACCCAGCACCCTGAGCACTGAGCACCGAGCACTCTGAGTACTGAGCACCCACCACTCTGAGCACTGAGCACCCAGAACCCTTAGTACTGAGCACCCAGCACCCTGAGTACTGAACACCCAGAACTCTGAGCACTGAGCACTGAGCACCCAGCACCCTGAGTACTGAGCACCCAGCACCCTGAGCACTGGGCACCCAGCACCCCGAGCACTGAGCACCCAGCAACCTGAGCACTGAGCACCCAGCACCCTGAGTACTGAGCACCCTGAGTACTGAGCACCGATCACCCTGAGCACTGAGCTCCCAGCACCCTGAGTACTGAGCACCCTGAGTACTGAGCACCGATCACCCTGAGCACTGAGCTCCCAGCCCCCTGAGTACTGAGCACCCAGCACCCTGAGTACTGAGCACCCAGCACCCCGAGCACTGAGCACCCAGCAACCCGAGCACTGAGCACCCAGCACCCTGAGTACTGAGTACCCAGCACCCTGAGCACTGAGCACCCAGCACTCCGAGCACTGAGCACCCAGCACCCTGAGTACTGAGCACCCAGCACCCTGAGCACTGAGCCCCCAGCACCCTGAGCACTGAGTACCCAGCACCCTGAGCACTGAGCACCCAGAACCCTGAGCAGTGAGCACACAGCACCCTGAGCACTGAGCCCCCAGCACCCTGAGTACTGAGCACTGAGCACCCAGCACCCCGAGCACTGAGCACCCAGCACCCTGAGTACTGAGCACTGAGCACCCAGCACCCCGAGCACTGAGCACCCAGCACCCTGAGCACTGAGCACCCAGCACCCTGAGTACTGAACACCCAGCACCCCGAGCACTGAGCCCCCAGCACCCTGAGCACTGAGCACCCAGCACACTGAGCACTGATCACCCAGCACGCTGAGCACTGAGCACCCAGCACCCTGAGTACTGAGCACCCAGCACCCTGAGTACTGAGCACTCAGAACCCTGAGTACTGAGCACCGAGCAACCCGAGCACTGAGCACCCAGCACCCTGAGCACTGAGCACCCTGAGGACTGAGCACACAGCACCCTGATCACTGAGCACCCAGCACCCTGAGTACTGAGAACCCAGCACCCTGAGCACTGAGCACCCTGAGTACTGAGCAAAGACCACCCTGAGCACTGAGCACCCAGCACCCTGAGCACTGTGCACCCAGCACCCCAAGCACTGAGCATCCTGAGTACTGAGCAAAGATCACCCTGAGCACTGAGCTCCCAGCACCCTGAGTACTGAGCACCCAGCACCCTGAGCACTGAGCACCCAGCACCCTGAGTACTGAGCACCCAGCACCCTGAGCACTGAGCACCCAGCACCCTGAGTACTGAGCACCCAGCACCCCGAGCATTGAGCATCCAGCACCCCGAGAAGGAGCACCCAGCACCCCGAGTACTGAGCACCGAGCACCCTGAGCACTGAGTAACCAGCACCCTGAGCACTGAGCACCCAGCACCCTGAGCACTGAGCACTGAGCACCCTGAGCACTGAGTACTGAGCACCGAGCACCCCGAGAACTGAGCACCCAGCAACCGGAGTACTGAGCACCCAGCACCCTGAGTACTGAGCAGCCAGCACCCCGAGCACTGAGCACCCAGCACCCTGAGCACTGAGCACCCAGCACCCTGAGTACTGAGCACTGAGCACCCAGCACCCCGAGCACTGAGCACCCAGCACCCTGAGTACTGAGCACTGAGCACCCAGCACCCCGAGCACTGAGCACCCAGCACCCTGAGTACTAAGCACCAAGCACCCTGAGTACTGAGCACCCAGCAAGCTGAGCACTGAACACACAGCACCCTGAGTACTGAGCACCTCGAGCACTGAGCACCCAGCACCCTGAGTACTGAGCACTGAGCCCCCCGAGCACTGAGCACCCAGCACACCGAGCACTGAGGACCCAGCACCCCGAGCACTGAGCACCCAGCACCCTGAGTACTGAGCACCCAGCACCCCGAGCACTGAGCACCCAGCACCCTGAGTACTGAGCACCGAGCACCCCGAGCACTGAGCACCCAGCACACAGGGTACTGAGCTCCGAGCACCCCGAGCACTGAGCACCCAGCACACCGAGCACTGAGGACCCAGCACCCCGAGCACTGAGCACCCAGCACCCTGAGTACTGAGCACCCAGCACCCCGAGCACTGAGCACTCAGCACCCTGAGTACTGAGCACCGAGCACCCCGAGCACTGAGCACCCAGCACCCAGGGTACTGAGCACCGAGCACCCTGAGCACTGAGCGCCCAGCACCCTGAGTACTGAGCACCCAGCACCCTGAGCAATGAGCACCCTGAGTACTGAGCACCCAACTCCTTGAGCACTGAGCACCGAGCACCCCGAGCACTGAGCACCCAGCACCCTGAGTACTGAGCACACAGCACCCTGAGTACTGAGCACCCAGCACCCCGAGCACTGAGCACCCAGCACCCTGAGTACTGAGCACCCAGCACCCTGAGTACTGAGCACCCAGCACCCCGAGTACTGAGCACCCAGCACCCTGAGCACTGAGCACCCAGCACCCCGAGCACTGAGCACCCAGCAACCTGAGTACTGAGCACCCACCACCCTGAGCACTGAGCACCCAGCACCCTGAGCACTGAGCACCCAGCACCCTGAGCACTGAGCACCCAGCACCCTGAGTAGTGAGCACCCAAAGTACTGAGCACCGAGCACCCCGAGCAATGAGCACCCAGCACCCTGAGCACTGAGCACCCAGCACCCTGAGTAGTGAGCACCCAACGTACTGAGCACCGAGCACCCCGAGCACTGAGCACCCAGCACCCTGAGTACTGAGCTCCGAGCACCCCGAGCACTGAGCACCCAGCGCCCCGAGCTCTGAGCACCCAGCACCCTGAGCACTGAGCACCCAGCACCCTGAGTACTGAGCACCCAGCACCCCGAGCACTGAGCACCGAGCACCCTGAGCACTGAGCACCCAGCACCCTGAGCACTGATCACCCAGCACCCTGAGCACTGAGCACCCAGCACCCTGAGTACTGAGAAACCAGCACCCTGAGTACTGAGCACTCAGCACCCTGAGTACTGAGCACCCTGAGGACTGAGCACCCAGAACCCCGAGCACTGAGCACCCAGCACCCTGAGTACTGAGCACCCAGCACCCTGAGCACTGAGCACCCTGAGGACTGAGCACCCAGAACCCCGAGCACTGAGCACCCAGCACCCTGAGTACTGAGCACCCAGCAACACGAGCACTGAGCACCCAGCGCCCCGAGCTCTGAGCACCGAGCACCCTGAGCACTGAGCACCCAGCACCCTGAGCACTGATCACCCAGCACCCTGAGCACTGAGCACCCAGCACCCTGAGTACTGAGAAACCAGCACCCTGAGTACTGAGCACTCAGCACCCCGAGCACTGAGCACCCAGCACCCTGAGCACTGAGCACCCAGCACCCTGAGTACTGAGCACCCTGAGGACTGAGCACCCAGCACCCCGAGCACTGAGCACCGAGCTCCCTGAGCACTGAGCACCCAGCACCCTGAGCACTGATCACCCAGCACCCTGAGCACTGAGCACCCAGCACCCTGAGTACTGAGAAACCAGCACCCTGAGTACTGAGCACCCAGCACCCTGAGTACTGAGCACCCAGCACCCCGAGCACTGAGCACCCAGCACCCTGAGCACTGAGCACCCAGCACCCTGAGTACTGAGAAACCAGCACCCTGAGTACTGAGCACCCAGCACCCTGAGCACTGAGCACCCTGAGGACTGAGCACCCAGAACCCCGAGCACTGAGCACCCAGCACCCTGAGTACTGAGCACCCAGCAACACGAGCACTGAGCACCCAGCAACCTGAGTACTGAGCACCCTGAGTACTGAGCACCGACCACCCTGAGCACTGAGCTCCCAGCACCCTGAGTACTGAGCACCCTGAGTACTGAGCACCGATCACCCTGAGCACTGAGCTCCCAGCCCCCTGAGTACTGAGCACCCAGCACCCTGAGCACTGAGCGCCCAGCACCCCGAGCACTGAGCACCCAGCACCCCGAGCACTGAGCACCCAGCACCCTGAGTACTGAGCACCCAGCACCCTGAGCACTGAGCACCCAGCACCCTGAGCACTGAGCACCCAGCATCCTGAGTACTGAGCACCCAGCACCTTGAGCACTGAGCACCCAGCACCCTGAGTACTGAGCACCCAGCACCCTGAGCAATGAGTACCCAGCACCCTGAGCACTGAGCACCCAGCACCCTGAGCACTGAGCACACAGCACCTTGAGCACTGAGCACCCAGCACCCTGAGTACTGAGCACTGAGCACACAGCACCCCGAGCACTGAGCACCCAGCACCCTGAGTACTAAGCACCGAGCACCCTGAGTACTGAGCACCCAGCACCCTGAGCACTGAACACACAGCACCCTGAGTACTGAGCACCTCGAGCACTGAGCACCCAGCACCCTGAGTACTGAGCACTGAGCACCCCGAGCACTGAGCACCCAGCACACCGAGCAGTAAGGACCCAGCACCCCGAGCAATGAGCACCCAGCACCCTGAGTACTGAGCACCCAGCACCCCGAGTACTGAGCACCCAGCACCCTGAGTACTGAGCACCCAGCACCCTGAGTACTGAGCACCCAGCACCCCGAGCACTGAGCACCCAGCACCCTGAGCACTGAGCACCCAGCACCCTGAGTACTGAGAACTGAGCACCCAGCACCCCGAGCACTGAGCACCCAGCACCCTGAGTACTGAGCACTGAGCACCCAGCACCCCGAGCACTGAGCACCCAGCACCCTGAGTACTAAGCACCGAGCACCCTGAGTACTGAGCACCCAGCACCCTGAGCACTGAACACACAGCACCCTGAGTACTGAGCCCCTTGAGCACTGAGCACCCAGCACCCTGAGTACTGAGCACTGAGCACCCTGAGCACTGAGCACCCAGCACACCGAGCACTGAGGACCCAGCACCCCGAGCACTGAGCACCCAGCACCCTGAGTACTGAGCACCCAGCACCCCGAGCACTGAACACCCAGCACCCTGAGTACTGAGCACCGAGCACCCCGAGCACTGAGCACCCAGCACCCAGGGTACTGAGCTCCGAGCACCCCGAGCACTGAGCACCCAGCGCCCCGAGCACCGAGCACCATGAGCACTGAGCACCCAGCACCCTGAGTACTGAGCACCCAGCACCCTGAGCAATGAGCACCCTGAGTACTGAGCACCCAACTCCTTGAGCACTGAGCACCGAGCACCCCGAGCACTGAGCACCCAGCACCCTGAGTACTGAGCACACAGCAACCTGAGTACTGAGCACCCAGCACCCCGAGCACTGAGCACCCAGCACCCCGAGTACTGAGCACCCAGCACCCTGAGTACTGAGCACCCAGCACCCCGAGTACTGAGCACCCAGCACCCTGAGCACTGAGCACCCAGCACCCCGAGCACTGAGCACCCAGCAACCTGAGTACTGAGCACCCACCACCCTGAGCACTGAGCACCCAGCACCCTGAGCACTGAGCACCCAGCACCCTGAGCACTGAGCACCCAGCACCCTGAGTAGTGAGCACCCAAAGTACTGAGCACCGAGCACCCCGAGCACTGAGCACCCAGCACCCTGAGCACTGAGCACCCAGCACCCTGAGTAGTGAGCACCCAACGTACTGAGCACCGAGCACCCCGAGCACTGAGCACCCAGCACCCTGAGTACTGAGCTCCGAGCACCCCGAGCACTGAGCACCCAGCGCCCCGAGCTCTGAGCACCCAGCACCCTGAGCACTGAGCACCCAGCACCCTGAGTACTGAGCACCCAGCACCCCGAGCACTGAGCACCGAGCACCCTGAGCACTGAGCACCCAGCACCCTGAGCACTGATCACCCAGCACCCTGAGCACTGAGCACCCAGCACCCTGAGTACTGCGCACCCAGCACCCTGAGTACTGAGCACTCAGCACCCTGAGTACTGAGCACCGAGCACCCCGAGCACTGAGCACCCAGCACCCTGAGCACTGAGCACCCTGAGGACTGAGCACCCAGCACCCTGAGCACTGAGCACCCAGCACCCTGAGTACTGAGCACCGATCACCCTGAGCACTGAGCACCCAGAACCCTGAGCACTGAGCACCCAGCACCCTGAGTACTGAGCACCCAGCAACACGAGCACTGAGCACCCAGCAACCTGAGTACTGAGCACCCTGAGTACTGAGCACCGATCACCCTGAGCACTGAGCTCCCAGCACCCTGAGTACTGAGCACCCTGAGTACTGAGCACCGATCACCCTGAGCACTGAGCTCCCAGCCCCCTGAGTACTGAGCACCCAGCACCCTGAGCACTGAGCACCCAGCACCCCGAGCACTGAGCACCCAGCACCCCGAGCACTGAGCACCCAGCACCCTGAGTACTGAGCACCCAGCACCCTGAGCACTGAGCACCCAGCACCCCGAGCACTGAGCACCCAGCACCCTGAGTACTGAGCACCCAGCACCCTGAGCACTGAGTACCCAGCACCCTGAGCACTGAGCACCCAGCTCCCTGAGCACTGAGCACACAGCACCTTGAGCACTGAGCACCCAGCACCCTGAGTCCTGAGCACTGAGCACACAGCACCCCGAGCACTGAGCACCCAGCACCCTGAGTACTAAGCACCGAGCACCCTGACTACTGAGCACCCAGCACCCTGAGCACTGAACACACAGCACCCTGAGTACTGAGCACCTCGAGCACTGAGCACCCAGCAGCCTGAGTACTGAGCACTGAGCACCCCGAGCACTGAGCACCCAGCACCCTGAGTACTGAGCTCCCAGCGTACTGAGCACCGAGCACCCAGCACCCTGAGTACTGAGCACCCAGCACCTTGAACACTGAGCACCCAACACCCTGAGTACTGAGCACTGAGCACCCTGAGTACTGAGCACCGGGCACCCCGAGCACTAAGCAACCAGCACCCCGAGCACCGAGCCCCCAGCACCCTGAGAACTGAGCACCCAGCACAATGAGCACTGAGCACCCAGCACAACGAGCACTGAGCACCCAGCACCCTGAGCACTGAGCACCCAGCACCCTGAGTACTGAGCACCCTGAGTACTGAGCACCGAGCACCCTGAGCACTGAGCACCCAGCACCCTGAGTACTGAGCACCCAGAACCCTGAGCAATGAGCACCCTGAGTACTGAGCACCCAGCACCTTGAGCACTGAGCACCGAGCACCCGGAGTACTGAGCACCCAGCACCCTGAGTACTAAGCAACGAGCACCCTGAGTACTGAGCACCCAGCACCCTGAGCACTGAACACACAGCACCCTGAGTACTGAGCACCTCGAGCACTGAGCACCCAGCACACTGAGTACTGAGCACCGAGCACACCGAGCACTGAGCACCCAGCACTGCGAGCACTGAGCACCCAGCACCCCGAGCACTGAGCACCCACCACCCTGAGTACTGAGCACCCAGCACCCTGAGTACTGAGCACCCAGCACACTGAGTACGGAGCACCCAGCACCCTGAGTACTGAGCACCCAGCACACTGAGTACTGAGTACCCAGGACCCTGAGCACTGAGCACCCAGCACCCTGAGCACTGAGCACACAGCACCCTGAGCACTGAGTACCCAGCACCCTGAGTACTGAGCACTGAGCACCCAGCACCCCGAGCACTGAGCACCCAGCACCCTGAGTACTGAGCACTGAGCACCCAGCACACCGAGCACTGAGCACCCAGCACCCTGAGCACTGAGCACCCAGCACCCGAGTACTAAGCACCCAGCACACTGAGTACTGAGCACCCAGCACCCTGAGTACTGAGCACTGAGCACCCAGCACCCCGAGCAATGAGCACCCAGCACCCTGAGCACTGAGCACCCAGCACCCGAGTACTGAGCACCCAGCACCCTGAGTACTGAGCACCCAGCACCCTGAGTACTGAGCACCCAGCACCCCGAGCACTGAGCACCCAGCACCCTAAGTACTGACCACCCAGCACCCTGAGTACTGAGCACCCAGCACCCTGAGTACTGAGCACTGAGCACCCAGCACCCTGAGTACTGAGCACCCAGCACCCCGAGTACTGAGCACCCAGCACCCTGAGTACTGAGCACCCAGCACCCCGAGCACTGAGCACCCAGCACCCTAAGTACTGACCACCCAGCACCCTGAGTACTGAGCACCCAGCACCCCGAGTACTGAGCACCCAGCACCCTGAGCACTGAGCACCCAGCACCCCGAGCACTGAGCACCCAGCACCCTGAGTACTGAGCACCCAGCACCCTGAGCACTGAGCACCCAGCACACTGAGCACTGAGCACCCAGCACCCTGAGCACTGAGCACCCAGCACCCTGAGTAGTGAGCACCCAACGTACTGAGCACCTAGCACCCCGAGCACTGAGCACCCAGCACCCTGACTACTGAGCACCGATCACAACGAGCACTGAGCACACAGCACCCTGAGTACTGAGCTCCGAGCACCCGGAGCACTGAGCACCCAGCGCCCCGAGCACTGAGCACCCAGCACCCTGAGCACTGAGCACCCAGCACCCTGAGTACTGAGCACCCAGCACCCCGAGCACTGAGCACCCAGCACCCTGAGCACTGAGCACCCAGCACACTGAGCACTGATCACCCAGCACCCTGAGCACTGAGCACACAGCACCCTGAGTACTGAGCACCCAGCACCCTGAGTACTGAGCACTGAGCACCCTGAGTACTGAGCACCGAGCACCCCGAGCACTGAGCACCCAGCACCCTGAGTACTGAGCACCCAGCACCCTGAGCACTGAGCACCCAGCACCCCGAGCACTGAGCACCCAGCACCCTGAGTACTGAGCACCCAGCACCCTGAGCACTGAGCACCCAGCACCCTGAGTACTGAGCACCCAGCACCCTGAGCAATGAGTACACAGCACCCTGAGCACTGAGCACCCAGCACCCTGAGCACTGAGCACAGAGCACCTTGAGCACTGAGCACCCAGCACCCTGAGTACTGAGCACTGAGCACACAGCACCCCGAGCACTGAGCACCCAGCACCCTGAGTACTAAGCACCGAGCACCCTGAGTACTGAGCACCCAGCACCCTGAGCACTGAACACACAGCACCCTGAGTACTGAGCACCTCGAGCACTGAGCACCCAGCACCCTGAGTACTGAGCACTGAGCACCCCGAGCACTGACCACCCAGCACACCGACCACTGAGGACCCAGCACCCTGAGTACTGAGCACCCAGCGTACTGAGCACCGAGCACCCAGCACCCTGAGTACTGAGCACCCAGCATCCTGAGCACTGAGCACCCAACACCCTGAGTACTGAGCACTGAGCACCCCGAGTACTGAGCACCCAGCACCCTGAGTACTGAGCACTGAGCACCCAGCACACCGAGCACTGAGGACCCAGCACCCTGAGTACTGAGCACCCAGCGTACTGAGCACTAAGCAACCAGCACCCCGAGCACCGAGCACCCAGCACCCTGAGCACTGAGCACCCAGCACAATGAGCACTGAGCACCCAGCACCCTGAGCACTGAGCACCCAGCACCCTGAGCACTGAGCACCCAGCACCCTGAGTACTGAGCACCCTGAGTACTGAGCACCGAGCACCCTGAGCACTGAGCACCCAGCACCCTGAGTACTGAGCACCCAGAACCCTGAGCAATGAGCACCCTGAGTACTGAGCACCCAGCACCTTGAGCACTGAGCACCGAGCACCCGGAGTACTGAGCACCCAGCACCCTGAGTACTAAGCAACGAGCACCCTGAGTACTGAGCACCCAGCACCCTGAGCACTGAACACACAGCACCCTGAGTACTGAGCACCTCGAGCACTGAGCACCCAGCACACTGAGTACTGAGCACCGAGCACCCCGAGCACTGAGCACCCAGCACCCCGAGCACTGAGCACCCAGCACCCCGAGCACTGAGCACCCAGCACCCTGAGTACTGAGCACCCAGCACCCTGAGTACTGAGCACCCAGCACCCTGAGCACTGAGTACCCAGGACCCTGAGCACTGAGCACCCAGCACCCTGAGCACTGAGCACACAGCACCCTGAGCACTGAGTACCCAGCACCCTGAGTACTGAGCACTGAGCACACAGCACCCCGAGCACTGAGCACCCAGCACCCTGAGTACTGAGCACTGAGCACCCAGCACACCGAGCACTGAGCACCCAGCACCCTGAGCACTGAGCACCCAGCACCCGAGTACTAAGCACCCAGCACACTGAGTACTGAGCACCCAGCACCCTGAGTACTGAGCACTGAGCACCCAGCACACCGAGCAATGAGCACCCAGCACCCTGAGCACTGAGCACCCAGCACCCGAGTACTGAGCACCCAGCACCCCGAGTACTGAGCACCCAGCACCCTGAGTACTGAGCACCCAGCACCCCGAGTACTGAGCACCCAGCACCCTGAGTACTGAGCACCCAGCACCCCGAGCACTGAGCACCCAGCACCCTAAGTACTGAGCACCCAGCACCCTGAGTACTGAGCACCCAGCACCCCGAGTACTGAGCACCCAGCACCCTGAGCACTGAGCACCCAGCACCCCGAGCACTGAGCACCCAGCACCCTGAGTACTGAGCACCCAGCACCCTGAGCACTGAGCACCCAGCACACTGAGCACTGAGCACCCAGCACCGTGAGCACTGAGCACCCAGCACCCTGAGTAGTGAGCACCCAACGTACTGAGCACCGAGCACCCCGAGCACTGAGCACCCAGCACCCTGACTACTGAGCACCGATCACAACGAGCACTGAGCACACAGCACCCTGAGTACTGAGCTCCGAGCACCCGGAGCACTGAGCACCCAGCGGCCCGAGCACTGAGCACCCAGCACCCCGAGCACTGAGCACCGAGCACCCTGAGTACTGAGCACCCAGCACCCTGAGTACTGAGCACTCAGCACCCTGAGTACTGAGCACCCAGCACCCTGAGTACTGAGCACCCAGCACCCTGAGTACTGAGCACCCAGCGCCCTGAGTACTGAGCACCCAGCACCCTGAGTACTGAGCACCCAGCACCCTGAGTACTGAGCACCCAGCACCCTGAGCACTGAGCATACAGCACCCCGAGCACTGAGCACCCAGCACCCTGAGTACTGAGCACCCAGCACCCTGAGCACTGAGCACCCAGCACCCTGAGTACTGAGCAACCAGCACCCTGAGCAATGAGTACCCAGCACCCTGAGCACTGAGCACCCAGCACCCTGAGCACTGAGCACACAGCACCTTGAGCACTGAGCACCCAGCACCCTGAGTACTGAGCACTGAGCACACAGCACCCCGAGCACTGAGCACCCAGCACCGTGAGTACTAAGCACCGAGCACCCTGAGTACTGAGCACCCAGCACCCTGAGCACTGAACACACAGCACCCTGAGTACTGAGCACCTCGAGCACTGAGCACCCAGCACCCTGAGTACTGAGCACTGAGCACCCCGAGCACTGAGCACCCAGCACACTGAGCACTGAGGACCCAGCACCCTGAGTACTGAGCACCCAGCGTACTGAGCACCGAGCACCCAGCACCCTGAGTACTGAGCACCCAGCACGCTGAGCACTGAGCACCCAACACCCTGAGTACTGAGCACTGAGCACCCCGAGTACTGAGCACCGGGCACCCCGAGCACTAAGCAACCAGCACCCCGAGCACCGAGCACCCAGCACCCTGAGCACTGAGCACCCAGCACAATGAGCACTGAGCACCCAGCACCCTGAGCACTGAGCACCCAGCACCCTGAGCACTGAGCACCCAGCACCCTGAGTACTGAGCACCCTGAGTACTGAGCACCGAGCACCCTGAGCACTGAGCACCCAGCACCCTGAGTACTGAGCACCCAGAACCCTGAGCAATGAGCACCCTGAGTACTGAGCACCCAGCACCTTGAGCACTGAGCACCGAGCACCCAGAGTACTGAGCACCCAGCACCCTGAGTACTAAGCAACGAGCACCCTGAGTACTGAGCACCCAGCACCTTGAGCACTGAACACACAGCACCCTGAGTACTGAGCACCTCGAGCACTGAGCACCCAGCACACTGAGTACTGAGCACCGAGCACCCCGAGCACTGAGCACCCAGCACCGCGAGCACTGAGCACCCAGCACCCCGAGCACTGAGCACCCAGCACCCTGAGTACTGAGCACCCAGCACCCTGAGTACTGAGCACCCAGCACCCTGAGCACTGAGTACCCAGGACCCTGAGCACTGAGCACCCAGCACCCTGAGCACTGAGCACACAGCACCCTGAGCACTGAGTACCCAGCACCCTGAGTACTGAGCACTGAGCACCCAGCACCCCGAGCACTGAGCACCCAGCACCCTGAGTACTGAGCACTGAGCACCCAGCACACCGAGCTCTGAGCACCCAGCACCCTGAGCACTGAGCACCCAGCACCCGAGTACTAAGCACCCAGCACACTGAGTACTGAGCACCCAGCACCCTGAGTACTGAGCACTGAGCACCCAGCACCCCGAGCAATGAGCACCCAGCACCCTGAGCACTGAGCACCCAGCACCCGAGTACTGAGCACCCAGCACCCCGAGTACTGAGCACCCAGCACCCTGAGTACTGAGCACCCAGCACCCCGAGTACTGAGCACCCAGCACCCTGAGTACTGAGCACCAAGCACCCCGAGCACTGAGCACCCAGCACCCTAAGTACTGAGCACCCAGCACCCTGAGTACTGAGCACCCAGCACGCCGAGTACTGAGCACCCAGCACCCTGAGCACTGAGCACCCAGCACCCCGAGCACTGAGCACCCAGCACCCTGAGTACTGAGCACCCAGCACCCTGAGCACTGAGCACCCAGCACACTGAGCACTGAGCACCCAGCACCCTGAGCACTGAGCACCCAGCACCCTGAGTAGTGAGCACCCAACGTACTGAGCACCGAGCACCCCGAGCACTGAGCACCCAGCACCCTGAGCACTGAGCACCCTGAGGACTGAGCACCCAGCACCCTGAGCACTGAGCACCCAGCACCCTGAGTACTGAGCACCGATCACCCTGAGCACTGAGCACCCAGAACCCCGAGCACTGAGCACCCAGCACCCTGAGTACTGAGCACCCAGCACCCTGAGTACTGAGCACCCAGCACCCCGAGTACTGAGCACCCAGCAACCTGAGTACTGAGCACCCAGCACCCTGATCACTGAGCACCCAGCACCCTGAGCACTGAGCACCCAGCACCTTGAGTACTGAGCACCCAGCACCCTGAGTACTGAACACCCAGCACCCTGAGCACTGAGCACTGAGCACCCTGAGCACTGAGTACTGAGCACCGAGCGCCCCGAGAACTGAGCACCCATCACCCGGAGTACTGAGCACCCAGCACCCTGACTACTGAGCACAGAGCACCCCGAGCACTGAGCACCCAGCAAACTGAGCACTGAGCACCCAGCACCCTGAGTACTGAGCACTGAGCACCCAGCACCCCGAGCACTGAGCACCCAGCACCCTGAGCACTGAGCACCCAGCACCCTGAGTACTGAGCACTGAGCACCCAGCACCCCGAGCACTGAGCACCCAGCACCCTGAGTACTGAGCACTGAGCGCCCAGCACCCCGAGCACTGAGCACCCAGCACCCTGAGTACTAAGCACCGAGCACCCTGAGTACTGAGCACCCAGCAAGCTGAGCACTGAACACACAGCACCCTGAGTACTGAGCACCTCGAGCACTGAGCACCCAGCACCCTGAGTACTGAGCACTGAGCCCCCCGAGCACTGAGCACCCAGCACACCGAGCACTGAGGACCCAGCACCCCGAGCACTGAGCACCCAGCACCCTGAGTACTGAGCACCCAGCACCCCGAGCACTGAGCACCCAGCACCCTGAGTACTGAGCACCGAGCACCCTGAGCACTGAGCACCCAGCACCCAGGGTACTGAGCTCCGAGCACCCCGAGCACTGAGCACCCAGCACACCGAGCACTGAGGACCCAGCACCCCGAGCACTGAGCACCCAGCACCCTGAGTACTGAGCACCCAGCACCCCGAGCACTGAGCACCCAGCACCCTGAGTACTGAGCACCGAGCACCCCGAGCACTGAGCACCCAGCACCCAGGGTACTGAGCACCGAGCACCCTGAGCACTGAGCACCCAGCACCCTGAGTACTGAGCACCCAGCACCCTGAGCAATGAGCACCCTGAGTACTGAGCACCCAACTCCTTGAGCACTGAGCACCGAGCACCCCGAGCACTGAGCACCCAGCACCCTGAGTACTGAGCACACAGCACCCTGAGTACTGAGCACCCAGCACCCCGAGCACTGAGCACCCAGCACCCTGAGTACTGAGCACCCAGCACCCTGAGTACTGAGCACCCAGCACCCCGAGTACTGAGCACCCAGCACCCTGAGCACTGAGCACCCAGCACCCCGAGCACTGAGCACCCAGCAACCTGAGTACTGAGCACCCACCTCCCTGAGCACTGAGCACCCAGCACCCTGAGCACTGAGCACCCAGCACCCTGAGCACTGAGCACCCAGCACCCTGAGTAGTGAGCACCCAAAGTACTGAGCACCGAGCACCCCGAGCACTGAGCACCCAGCACCCTGAGCACTGAGCACCCAGCACCCTGAGTAGTGAGCACCCAACGTACTGAGCACCGAGCACCCCGAGCACTGAGCACCCAGCACCCTGAGTACTGAGCTCCGAGCACCCCGAGCACTGAGCACCCAGCGCCCCGAGCTCTGAGCACCCAGCACCCTGAGAACTGAGCACCCAGCACCCTGAGTACTGAGCACCCAGCACCCCGAGCACTGAGCACCGAGCACCCTGAGCACTGAGCACCCAGCACCCTGAGCACTGATCACCCAGCACCCTGAGCACTGAGCACCCAGCACCCTGAGTACTGAGCAACCAGCACCCTGAGTACTGAGCACTCAGCACCCTGAGTACTGAGCACCGAGCACCCCGAGCACTGAGCACCCAGCACCCTGAGCACTGAGCACCCTGAGGACTGAGCCCCCAGAACCCCGAGCACTGAGCACCCAGCACCCTGAGTACTGAGCACCCAGCAACACGAGCACTGAGCACCCAGCAACCTGAGTACTGAGCACCCTGAGTACTGAGCACCGACCACCCTGAGCACTGAGCTCCCAGCACCCTGAGTACTGAGCACCCTGAGTACTGAGCACCGATCACCCTGAGCACTGAGCTCCCAGCCCCCTGAGTACTGAGCACCCAGCACCCTGAGCACTGAGCACCCAGCACCCCGAGCACTGAGCACCCAGCACCCCGAGCACTGAGCACCCAGCACCCTGAGTACTGAGCACCCAGCACCCTGAGCACTGAGCACCCAGCACCCTGAGCACTGAGCACCCAGCACCCTGAGTACTGAGCACCCAGCACCTTGAGCACTGAGCACCCAGCACCCTGAGTACTGAGCACCCAGCACCCTGAGCAATGAGTACCCAGCACCCTGAGCACTGAGCACCCAGCACCCTGAGCACTGAGCACACAGCACCTTGAGCACTGAGCACCCAGCACCCTGAGTACTGAGCACTGAGCACACAGCACCCCGCGCACTGAGGACCCAGCACCCCGAGCAATGAGCACCCAGCACCCTGAGTACTGAGCACCCAGCACCCCAAGCACTGAGCACCCAGCACCCTGAGTACTGAGCACCCAGCACCCTGAGTACTGAGCACCCAGCACCCCGAGCACTGAGCACCCAGCACCCTGAGCACTGAGCACCCAGCACCCTGATTACTGAGCACTGAGCACCCAGCACCCCGAGCACTGAGCACCCAGCACCCTGAGTACTGAGCACCCAGCACCCTGAGCACTGAGCACCCAGCACCCTGAGCACTGAGCACCCAGCACACTGAGCACTGATCACCCAGCACCCTGAGCACTGAGCACACAGCACCCTGAGTACTGAGCACCCAGCACCCTGAGTACTGAGCACTCAGCACCCTGAGTACTGAGCACCGAGCACCCCGAGCACTGAGCACCCAGCACCCTGAGTACTGAGCACCCAGCACCCTGAGCACTGAGCACCCAGCACCCCGAGCACTGAGCACCCAGCACCCTGAGTACTGAGCACCCAGCACCCTGAGCACTGAGCACCCAGCACCCTGAGTACTGAGCACCCAGCACCCTGAGCAATGAGTACACAGCACAGTGAGCACTGAGCACCCAGCACCCTGAGCACTGAGCACACAGCACCTTGAGCACTGAGCACCCAGCACCCTGAGTACTGAGCACTGAGCACACAGCACCCCGAGCACTGAGCACCCAGCACCCTGAGTACTAAGCACCGAGCACCCTGAGTACTGAGCACCCAGCACCCTGAGCACTGAACACACAGCACCCTGAGTACTGAGCACCTCGAGCACTGTGCACCCAGCACCCTGAGTACTGAGCACTGAGCACCCCGAGCACTGAGCACCCAGCACACCGAGCACTGAGGACCCAGCACCCTGAGTACTGAGCACCCAGCGTACTGAGCACCGAGCACCCAGCACCCTGAGTACTGAGCACCCAGCACCCTGAGCACTGAGCACCCAACACCCTGAGTACTGAGCACCCAGCACCCCGAGTACTGAGCACCCAGCACCCTGAGCACTGAGCACCCAGCACCCCGAGCACTGAGCACCCAGCACCCTGAGTACTGAGCACCCAGCACCCTGAGCACTGAGCACCCAGCACACTGAGCACTGAGCACCCAGCACCCTGAGCACTGAGCACCCAGCACCCTGAGTAGTGAGCACCCAACGTACTGAGCACCGAGCACCCCGAGCACTGAGCACGCAGCACCCTGACTACTGAGCACCGATCACAACGAGCACTGAGCACACAGCACCCTGAGTACTGAGCTCCGAGCACCCGGAGCACTGAGCACCCAGCGCCCCGAGCACTGAGCACCCAGCACCCTGAGCACTGAGCACCCAGCACCCTGAGTACTGAGCACCCAGCACCCCGAGCACTGAGCACCCAGCACCCTGAGCACTGAGCACCCAGCACACTGAGCACTGATCACCCAGCACCCTGAGCACCGAGCACCCAGCACCCTGAGTACTGAGCACTCAGCACCCTGAGTACTGAGCACCGAGCACACCGAGCACTGAGCACCCAGCACCCTGAGCACTGAGCACCCTGAGGACTGAGCACCCAGCACCTTGAGCACTGAGCACCCAGCACCCTGAGTACTGAGCACCGATCACCCTGAGCACTGAGCACCCAGAACCCCGAGCACTGAGCACCCAGCACCCTGAGTACTGAGCACCCAGCACCCTGAGTACTGATCACCCAGCACCCCGAGTACTGAGCACCCAGCAACCTGAGTACTGAGCACCCAGCACCCTGATCACTGAGCACCCAGCACCCTGAGCACTGAGCACCCAGCACCTTGAGTACTGAGCACCCAGCACCCTGAGTACTGAACACCCAGCACCCTGAGCACTGAGCACTGAGTACTGAGCACCGAGCGCCCCGAGAACTGAGCACCCAGCACCCGGAGTACTGAGCACCCAGCACCCTGACTACTGAGCACAGAGCACCCCGAGCACTGAGCACCCAGCAAACTGAGCACTGAGCACCCAGCACCCTGAGTACTGAGCACTGAGCACCCAGCACCCCGAGCACTGAGCACCCAGCACCCTGAGCACTGAGCACCCAGCACCCTGAGTACTGAGCACTGAGCACCCAGCACCCCGAGCACTGAGCACCCAGCACCCTGAGTACTGAGCACTGAGCGCCCAGCACCCCGAGCACTGAGCACCCCAGCACCCTGAGTACTAAGCACCGAGCACCCTGAGTACTGAGCACCCAGCACCTTGAGCACTGAGCACCGAGCACCCAGAGTACTGAGCACCCAGCACCCTGAGTACTAAGCAACGAGCA
The DNA here is from genome assembly GCF_018167655.1 of Microtus oregoni. Lineage (NCBI taxonomy): Eukaryota > Metazoa > Chordata > Mammalia > Rodentia > Cricetidae > Microtus > Microtus oregoni. Next base: position 2,000 of record NW_024543469.1, on the reverse strand, counting down.
CCCTGAGTACTGAGCACCCAGCACCTTGAGCACTGAACACACAGCACCCTGAGTACTGAGCACCTCGAGCACTGAGCACCCAGCACACTGAGTACTGAGCACCGAGCACCCCGAGCACTGAGCACCCAGCACCGCGAGCACTGAGCACCCAGCACCCCGAGCACTGAGCACCCAGCACCCTGAGTACTGAGCACCCAGCACCCTGAGTACTGAGCACCCAGCACCCTGAGCACTGAGTACCCAGGACCCTGAGCACTGAGCACCCAGCACCCTGAGCACTGAGCACACAGCAACCCTGAGCACTGAGTACCCAGCACCCTGAGTAGTGAGCACTGAGCACCCAGCACCCCGAGCACTGAGCACCCAGCACCCTGAGTACTGAGCACTGAGCACCCAGCACACCGAGCTCTGAGCACCCAGCACCCTGAGCACTGAGCACCCAGCACCCGAGTACTAAGCACCCAGCACACTGAGTACTGAGCACCCAGCACCCTGAGTACTGAGCACTGAGCACCCAGCACCCCGAGCAATGAGCACCCAGCACCCTGAGCACTGAGCACCCAGCACCCGAGTACTGAGCACCCAGCACCCCGAGTACTGAGCACCCAGCACCCTGAGTACTGAGCACCCAGCACCCCGAGTACTGAGCACCCAGCACCCTGAGTACTGAGCACCCAGCACCCCGAGCACTGAGCACCCAGCACCCTAAGTACTGAGCACCCAGCACCCTGAGTACTGAGCACCCAGCACCCCGAGTACTGAGCACCCAGCACCCTGAGCACTGAGCACCCAGCACCCCGAGCACTGAGCACCCAGCACCCTGAGTACTGAGCACCCAGCACCCTGAGCACTGAGCACCCAGCACACTGAGCACTGAGCACCCAGCACCCTGGAGCACTGAGCACCCAGCACCCTGAGTCGTGAGCACCCAACGTACTGAGCACCGAGCACCCCGGAGCACTGAGCACCCAGCACCCTGAGCACTGAGCACCCTGAGGACTGAGCACCCAGCACCCTGAGCACTGAGCACCCAGCACCCTGAGTACTGAGCACCGATCACCCTGAGCACTGAGCACCCAGAACCCCGAGCACTGAGCACCCAGCACCCTGAGTACTGAGCACCCAGCACCCTGAGTACTGAGCACCCAGCACCCCGAGTACTGAGCACCCAGCAACCTGAGTACTGAGCACCCAGCACCCTGATCACTGAGCACCCAGCACCCTGAGCACTGAGCACCCAGCACCTTGAGTACTGAGCACCCAGCACCCTGAGTACTGAACACCCAGCACCCTGAGCACTGAGCACTGAGCACCCTGAGCACTGAGTACTGAGCACCGAGCGCCCCGAGAACTGAGCACCCATCACCCGGAGTACTGAGCACCCAGCACCCTGACTACTGAGCACAGAGCACCCCGAGCACTGAGCACCCAGCAAACTGAGCACTGAGCACCCAGCACCCTGAGTACTGAGCACTGAGCACCCAGCACCCCGAGCACTGAGCACCCAGCACCCTGAGCACTGAGCACCCAGCACCCTGAGTACTGAGCACTGAGCACCCAGCACCCCGAGCACTGAGCACCCAGCACCCTGAGTACTGAGCACTGAGCGCCCAGCACCCCGAGCACTGAGCACCCAGCACCCTGAGTACTAAGCACCGAGCACCCTGAGTACTGAGCACCCAGCAAGCTGAGCACTGAACACACAGCACCCTGAGTACTGAGCACCTCGAGCACTGAGCACCCAGCACCCTGAGTACTGAGCACTGAGCCCCCCGAGCACTGAGCACCCAGCACACCGAGCACTGAGGACCCAGCACCCCGAGCACTGAGCACCCAGCACCCTGAGTACTGAGCACCCAGCACCCCGAGCACTGAGCACCCAGCACCCTGAGTACTGAGCACCGAGCACCCTGAGCACTGAGCACCCAGCACCCAGGGTACTGAGCTCCGAGCACCCCGAGCACTGAGCACCCAGCACACCGAGCACTGAGGACCCAGCA